>NW_027666122.1:0-1000 GCF_963924005.1 Protomyctophum bolini
TATACTTTTGGTGTACTCTCTTATAATTATACTCTTGAGTACAAAAAGCATGCAGTGAATCTCCTCTCCCACATCAGACCTTCTTCCCACAGACGTTTGAAAAGGTATTTCTTTAAACACTTCTATAGACCTGACTCTGTATCCACACTTTTCCTGGGCTGTGTGTGCTCCAGTTCCTGTTGATTTCATTGGATATCATTGGTCATCTGACCAGTTCCATTGGCTTTTATTGGATCAAATCGACAGGAACTATGGAGCACACACAGCCCAGGAAAAGTGTGGATAGATTCCACACAGTGGGCCTGATTCTTCAACGCGTTTACGCTGATATAATGACGTGAAGCTAGCGGAAAGGCATTTACGTGGATTTCCCACATTAATTTGGAATTCATGGAAATGGCCGTGAACTTGACGCTCACGTAGGTTGGTCGGAAACTCCGTAAAATCCCACGGGACCTCTTTAGGTGGCGGACGAATTTACGGATATATTCAGAAGGCTTTAGTCTTCATGCTGAATCAATAAATAGTTCCCAAATCACAGATAAAATATGTAGGCATGTGTCCCGACCCTATAACATTGTTCAGCACATAAAAAAATGATATATAAAACTTGCACTTGTATGCCTATGCATGCATTCTAGAGGCAAGTCCCATAAGGAAACTGCCCCTGCAAGCGACACATTTTTATTTATTTATTAGGATATTTCTATAGCATGCGCGATTGCGCTGCTCACTTGACAGCCTTCTCTAGGCTACTCGCAGTGCAACGTGTTGTGAGCTTGTAGATCGGCTCCCGTGGACTCACGCTGCATGTTAAAAAACAAACTCACAATTATAATAAGAACATAGGCCTACACTTATCTGCATTCTGCACTGTACGAATCCAACATTGTTTAGTGTGTGTTAGTGTTATTTAGTGAGTCAGTTCTCTGACTGTCGGTGTGTGTGTGTGTGTGTGTGTGTGTGTGGGGCGGACAGCAGCATGAGTCCAATCTGGGTG
>NW_027666121.1:0-2500 GCF_963924005.1 Protomyctophum bolini
TGTGTGGAGTCTGTCAGGTCTCACCTCAGGGGGAGGGGCGAGTTACCATGACAACCAGGCACGCCCATGGCCGGGTCATAGACTCAGTGTATTATCCCAGAGCAATTCTAAATCAGCTGCGCCTCATTCCGGCCGCCGCCCTGGTTAGCAATTAAGGACAGCCGCAGCCTGTCAGCCGCGCCCTTTATAAACAGCCTGCGCACCTAGCAGTATCAGATCCCTGCTACACACAGACGCTCGCGCAGCATATGCCGTCCACTCGGCGTTGGATGGTAAGTCCACACTCCTCTCACTTATGGACTCTCACGTATGGACTATGTTTATTGTTTGATTGTTTGTATCACCACTCAATTGCTCTCTTATATTCTCACATCACCAGGCTTGTAGGAGTGGGGCTGGAAGCACACGCAGGAGCGTGTGCCCCCCATAGACAAGTATACACGGAGAGCCGCATGCATACTGGAGACCCACCTGGCTCGTATCGGGGACGAGTGCGGAAGACGGGACCCCCGTATGGAAACGGCAGCCCCACAGCTCCATAAGGTCGCAGTAAGACAAACCGTTCACTATCTATCACCCGTGTTATTAAGAAGAGGCACTCATAGTGGCAAATGAGCAGCTAAGGACAATAACGAAGATTGTGAATGAAGGAAGTCACCCTGTCGATGCTAAATGAAGACTGTGAATGAAGAGTGTCACCGTGGTGTTGTACACTGAAGATTGTTGAATGAAGATAACCCCGTAGAGACTAATGGAAGCTAGCAGGCTCTAGATAAAGTGTCACGTACACCCTGTGAAAGAAGACAGGCCCGTGTTATGTTTATTTCACCCTTGAAGAGACTTTAAGTTGGCTTGCGCCGCCAGGCCCGGTGAAAGAAGACCGTTAGAAACTAGAGCGCTTACTTTGTGTTAACCCCCTGACTGCCGTTGTCGTACCGACACGGCCACCCAGTAGATAGAGAGAAATAAGAATATAAATGCTTGTGTATCTTCCTGTTGGCCGAGCCTAAGGGGCCCTCCGTACCCTCCCCGCCCGGTACCATACCAAGTACTTTTACTCTAATTACTCACCACCCCGTATCCGAGTACTTCTACTCTAAAGTACTCTTCTGTGCCTTGTGGATAGAGAAAGATACGCACCCCCTTACCTACCTCCGGGGGAGCCTCCTGGCCTCCTCTGGAACCTGGAAAAGAAGAAGAGAAAGAGTTATACAAAGGTCCAGTTGGTAGACTGCCTAGACCGGGTGTCTCAGGCCCCAACTTTGTACTTACCTTGTGCTCTGACCGTATGCTAACATCCCCTCTCATCCTCTGCAGTGACGACTCCCGCCTCGGAGCCGGGACCTCATGCAAAGAATATTACTGTCTGAGTTCTGTTTGTGAAAACTGACTTTGTTTGAACCTGTTGGAGAAATAAAGCAAGGGGCGCCATCGTGTGTCTAACCCCTGAAACTGCACTCTGAGTTGTATTTCCCACCCGACCTCCCACACCACTTTAACCATTATTTAAAAAGCTGTAAGCTGTTGAAAACGAGTTTGCTAATTTTGAAACATCGTGAAAATGTGGCACAAATCTGTAAATATATATTCTTTTGCTGCAAACGTTTTAACTAAAATCTGTGAGGATTTAGAAGACATATCAGTTCTCAAGTTTAAGTGCTTAAGTCTTTAAAACACCAATTCTCTTCTGAGTGGAGTCAGGAGTTTCTGAGCGTAGCAATGTGTGTATGTCCCCGTGTCTGTATGTCCGAGCACGGAAAGCTGGGTGCGTTCCTTGAGGTCTGGATGTTGCATATAGTAGAGGGTCAGGGAAACCCGACTGGTGGTAGAGCAGAGGTTGCATTTGAAGTCGATAGGTCTTCCTCCAGCGAAAGCTCGTCTGAAATCACAGAATTAATTAAATAAATTATTTTCACCTTAATCATTTCTCTGGCTTGTGATCCATGACTTAACAGTTGCCCTGTGGGTAAAACCCAGCCATTTTCTAATTTCTATTCCTGTGCTAAAATGTGACATGTGACAAAATGTGAAAATGTTCTTACCATTATTATTATCCATTTTATTTATCCATCACCATCATCTCCACGTGACCTCCTCATCTGTAATTTGAACAAAATCAAATACAAAATTGATATGGATTGCATTTGTATAGGGCTCACAACACGTGAGCTTGTAGATCGACTATTTTCACCATGCAACCAAGTGTAAATTCAGGCATTCTGAAATAGGCCTACCTACCACCTTCTACACCTCAGTCATTTAAAATGTCATGATGGTAACAAATTAACAATGGTACACATTTCAAACTTGAGGCAAGAGAGCTTGTAGATCGGCTATTTTCAGCAGGATCCAAAGGCCAATATATACAGACGTTACACAAAATATATGGCTTAACCTTGTTATGTAGCTGCTGTTGTTGTTGTTGCCATGATGTAACTGGAGTAGAAACCAGGTCAGGGTGGTAGAGAACGCAGGGTTCCAGTCCTGAGAAGTTTAGACA
>NW_027666121.1:7500-17500 GCF_963924005.1 Protomyctophum bolini
CATTTAGTTTCACTTGAACATTATTTTCAATGGGCGTGCCCAAGGCATGGTTAGGTCTGTTTGCGCTGCATGCTAAAGGGATGGTTTAACAGTTTTAATGAAGAGCTTAATGATTCAATGTTTATATTTGGGCCAAAGCACAAAGCATCACAAAATAGACGACGGCTAAATATTTTGGTCGCGCAGGTAAAAAAGAAAAAGGAAAGTACAGTATCTGGCTTTCAATTAAGGAGGAACAATCAAGAGTGATCAAGTGATCAAGAGTCACTGGTTTTGTCTCTTTAAAGGGAGAGAAAAATATACATTTATACATTTTCAAATGAGTGTGTGTGTGTGTGTGTGTGTGTGTGTGTGTGTGTGTGTGTGTGTGTGTGCGTGTGCGTGTGCGTGTGCGTGTGCAAATGCGTGTGCAAGTGCGTGCGTGTGTGTGTATGTGCGTGTGCGTGTGCGTGTGGCACCTTTCTAATTGCTCCTCTAATAAATAACACCCTGGCAATTTGCAGGCTAGATGAGAATGATGGGCATGAGAGTCACGTTTGGTGACGGATCGTGTAGCAGTGCAGAGAACATGCTCTCTGCCACGAATCTCATTCCATACTCAGGTTCAGGAGTAGATACCACCCACTATTATTAGTCGTACAATGAATAGTAAAAGTGGCAGCTAGATCTATAAGCTAACGGTGCATGGGGGGGGAGGCTGTGTACTAGCTTGGATCTGCTGGGCTGCACAGTAAGTAACCCTCATTTGAACAGACGCATTTCAAACGTCACGTAGAAGAAAGTTCAACACGATTGTGCCCGCTATTCCAGATTCAGATTGTTGATGATACTGATGGGATGGCTGCTTGAACGTTTGCCTCTCACTGAAGATGAATGAATTAGTAGACGCTTCCAACGTAAAAAAAGTATTATCAATAAGCTTTAGGCTTATCAAGCCTGTTATCGAGCATACATGACGTCATGTTTAAACAATCAAGACAAGAGGCGATCAATAAATAAATCTAATCATCCATGTCGGCCTAAAAGTGTATCGATACCTGCCAACCAACGCTGTCCTAGTAAACATAATTACGCTTTTAAAGTGGTTTTCTTTAATATTATTTTATTGGTAAAAAGGTAAATTGCCTTCCGTCTATTAGAACAGTTCTGTATTTGAAGGCCCTAGTGAAATATACTGGTTCTGTTCAGAATTCAATGTCTCCCGTCTTTCCATAAATTAATATAAAATGCTCGATATAGTGGAGCTCGATAAGAACCCGGCTCGATAAGAACCCGGCTCGATAAGAACCCGGCTCGATAAGTCTGATCGATATGGTGCTCCTTATCAATACAAATGAACGACTCCGTCCCTAATTAACATACAAGCCAGGAAAAGCGAATTACATCCGAATTACATACCGTAAGAAAATGGTTGATCCGGAATTCTCCTAATGGGTTGATGGAGGTTCCTCGCAGGAGGCCTGTTGGCATTCTGCTTAACCCATTCTGACCTGAGATCAGATTCACACGAGGTTTCCACTGGGGACACACACTGGTCTGATGAACCCATTCTGACCTGAGATCAGATTCATACAAGGTTTCCACTGGACACACACTGGTCTGATGAACCCATTCTGACCTGAGATCAGATTCTAAAAAAATGTCAGTCGTCCTTCGATTTTTCAAAAATAGCAGACCTACAAGCTCGTAGCGCGCCACTCGGTGGCGCGCTATGAGCTTGTAGATCTGCTATTTTTCAATAGCTAAAGCATAACATGATGCTGAACACCAAAATGGGTTCCCGGTCAGAATGGGTTAATAATGTCAAGCTCACACCATGAAGCCTGCATCTTAAGTGCAGAACCACTCCCTGAAGTCCGATACTGGTCTCAGTACCCTCAGGAAGAGTACCTTCATCAGTTGTTCAAACTCACTTTGTATCTTGACTCAATAACTTTAAACAAAGGTTGTGGGCCAGACTGATGAATCAAGCCTCTCAACTGCTTCTACCATACGTATCCCTACTAACGCATGCACGCACGCACGCACGCACGCACACACACACACACACACACACACACACACACACACACACACACACACACACACACACACACACACACACACACACACACATCTTATGTTTGATTACATCTTCAACTTACTTTTAATTTAATTTTGCTTTTAGGTGAGAACCTTACATAAATAAGCCCAGTATGGTTTTCTTTTCTTAGTTTTTTCTTTTACTGTTTATTGAGTATTCATGAACCTACATACAGTACATAAATACCCCTCATTTCCCACCCATCCTCCTTCTCTCCCTTCCCAGAGAGACAACATAAAAAAGAAAATAATAGCAATAGTAAGATGCCGGCATGTTAGAACAGGTCAGCTCCATATACTGTATGGAGATCTAAGGGTGGCAGCGGGGGCAGTGTCTTGAGTGTACAGGGTTTGATGAGGGCCCAGGACAAATAATGTTCAACACCGTAGGATAAATTGTTAGAACAAACATTAAATCCCTGAGGATTTTGAGGGACAAAAAAACGTTGGTTGCAATAACCAGTAAGACGCGCACACACACACACACGCACACACACACACACACACACACACACACACACACACACACACACACACACACACACACACACACACACACACACACACCTGATCGGTAACCTGCAAAGCAAATTGATCCCATTCTCTAATAACAGCTGCCACTGTCAATAAAATCACAGACAGCTAATAAAACAAAAGGGTTGGACTGAGGCGATGATGAAAAGGGCTTGTGATTCTTGTGCACAGATAAGGTCAAATAAAGTAGACTATTATCTGTTGTAGTCACGGATATGTGTCTAAAGGTTTGTCATGGCCATTCATCAAAAACAGATTGGGGAACTATTTAGAAAGGAACAGATGCTTTCTCGTAACTCAGTCCGTTGTGATGGACAATGCCGGTCCCACCGTGAAGCGTTGTGAGCCCAGCGGCGTGGCAGTGGCTCACGGGTAGAGTGATGGTTCTGAGTTCGATCCTGGGCTCCCCCAAAGTGGCATCGACCGGTCCTCGGTCAGATGACTACAGCTAGTCCAAAACGCTGCCGCACGCCTCCTCACAGGCACAAAAAAGCGCGACCATATATTATCCCCTGTCTTGGCCTCACTCCACTGGCTACCTGTCAAATTTAGAATTGATTTAAAAATCTTGATAATTGCTTTTAACCCATTCTGACCTGAGATCAGATTCATACGATGTTTCCACGGGACACACACTGGTCTGATTAACCCATTCTGACCTGAGATCAGATTCTAAAAAATGTCAGTCGTTCTTCGATTTTTCAAAAATAGCAGACCTACAAGCTCGTATCGCGCCACTCGGTGGCGCGATATGAGCTTGTAGATCTGCTATTTTTCAATAGCTAAAGCATAACATGATGCCAACACCAAAATGGGTGCCCGGTCAGAATGGGTTAAATCCCCCAATGGACTGGCCCCCTCTTATTTGACCGAACTTCTCCAACACCATAAGCCGATCAGAGCCCTGAGGTCAGCGCACCTCTCACTTTTGACCCCCAAAACAGCCCTACTAAAAACCAGGGGAGACCGTGCTTTTACTGTGGCTGCCCCTAGGCCCTGGCCCCTAGCTCCTATAGGCCCTGGCCCCTAGGCTCTGGCCCCTAGCCCCTATAGGCCCTGGCCCCTAGGCTCTGGCCCCTAGCCCCTGGCCCCTAGGCCCTGGAATAGCCGATCCTCTCCACATCAGATCCGCCCAGTCAGTCCATTGGGACTTTTAAGTCTCTGCTTAAAACCCTTTTTTTCCGACCTAGCTTTTAATCACAACCCAGTTTAATCTCCAACCTTTTATTTTGAGCACCTCTTACCTTAGTGCCAATTATATTCATATGTACCCACTTGACACTGATGTATTGTCTTTATATATTGTTTTTATTTTATTGTATTGCTCTTGCTATATGTTTTTTCTTTTTTCTTGACTTGTACAGCACTTTGGTCGATGACAGTCGTTTTTAAATGTGCTTTATAAATCAAGTTTGATTTAATTTGATTTGAAAGTTAGTGTCGAAGTGTCCTTGAGCATGACGCTGAACCCTAATTGCTCTCGATGGGGCTATTTTCACTGCTTTTGCGTGTAGGGTATTGATTTACAAATAAATGAACAAGGCTTTTGCCCGACAGTAACAATATTGTGTTTCTTACAAATCATTAGAAAAATAGAATGCCATGCAACTCAACAATAGCATTTAAAGGAATACCAAGCCGACAACATACCATCCATATGTCCAAAGCTGAACTTTTCAGGATGCAAAAGTAGCAGATCTACTAGCTCAAAATGCGTTGATTCTCGAGCTTGTACATGTGCTACTTTTTATGCTTGTGTGACTGTGACGG
The DNA here is from genome assembly GCF_963924005.1 of Protomyctophum bolini. Classification (NCBI taxonomy): domain Eukaryota; kingdom Metazoa; phylum Chordata; class Actinopteri; order Myctophiformes; family Myctophidae; genus Protomyctophum; species Protomyctophum bolini. The sequence continues at coordinate 11,887 of NW_027666121.1, forward strand.
TTCCCTATATATAGTATGGTAGAGAATATGGTATTATATTGAAGTATGGTATCTTATATTAGGTGGTCTGGTGTAGCTTTATATATCTTATATTTATTATTCACTTTGGTTAGTAGTTTATGGTTTCTTTACTTTGCTGTCCTAATTCCATTTCTCCTTGTGTTTCAAAGAATTGGGGAGCAGAGCTATAAGGATGATGATGATCAATCAGCCAAGGGTCGGCACCTGGGCCCGGTGCCGACGCCCAATATAAGCCTGCCTCCCCAGTCCTTTCCTGAGTTCTGTTGTTTTCACTTCTCCTTTGCACCTTTTTCAGCATTTGGGTTAATACATACAACATGCACACACATACATCTCACTCATGCATATACACGCACTACACTACTGATTTACACACCTCATCTGTTTGCTCTCGATTTGATTTGGTCTGATTCAAATTCCTTATTTTGATTACTTAATCAATTTATATTTCATTTGAGTACTGTGTCTCCCCTGTATTTTTGTTGTGTATCTGGCACCCCTATAGGCCAGGTATGTAACAGTGACACTGTAGTATGATCAAGTATAGGGCGTTCATTTCAGATTTTTATTGAAGGGACAGCCCCTTGAGATGCAGCATCTCATTTTCAAGAGGGACCCATAAAAAACAAAATACAGAAAAGCATACTGTACACAAATACACAAAATATGCAGTACACAGATACAAACAGATAAACAAATACATACATATATACACAAATAGCTTGCTCACCATCTTCCACCTAAATCACCAACCACCACATAATACACAGTGTAGATAAGGTCACAGCGCATAATAATTCAGGGTCATAAAAGGTTACAGTCAGGTTAGAAGCAAAGACAAGTTGAGTCTAGATGTGAATGTAAGGAAGGTCCTGAAGCTACTATATGATGAGATGGATCTAAGATCTAGAGGGAGGTTGTTCCAATCGAACGGGGCTTTGTAGGAGAAAGACCTCCGCCCAACCACATTGGAGATTTTGGGGATTTTAAAGTAAGGGTATTGAAGATGTCTTAGTGGATAGGATGAGGTAGACTTTGCGAGAGAGAGAAAAAAAACACAAATAGTTAAAATATGGAGATAAGAGCTTTCTACCCGACAATATCAGTCGATGTGTGACATGGCAGATCCTGCCTGCTACGCTTTAGTTTTATGCTGGGATCAAACCAGGTTATGCATAACCAGAGGCAAGTGGATCTGGATGCATAACCTCCGGCCTTATAAGGAAGAACCCCTTTGCTGGAAGTGTTTATTCTAAAGCTCAAACCACACCAATGGGTCGCCATGCCACTCCTCGCAACCACACGGTTGTGAGGTGTTGTGTGGTTTGGGCCATTTAACCCATTCTGACCGGGCACCCATTTTGGTGTTGGCATCATGTTACGCTTTATGTATTGAAAAATAGCAGATCTACAAGCTCATATCGCGCCACCGAGTGGCGCGATACGAGCTTGTAGGTCTGCTATTTTTGAAAAATTCGAAGAACGACTGACATTTTTAGAATCTGATCTCAGGTCAGAATGGGTTCATCAGACCAGTGTGTGTCCAGTGGAAACCTCGTATGAATCTGATCTCAGGTCAGAATGGGTTAATTGAACCAGTTGAATCACTTGGTTCAACTTGGGTTGACTTGGGTCGACGTGCAACAGGACATATATCACACGGCTGGGACGAACGCTAAAACCGCCTCGTCCCGCCTCGACCCTGTGGTGTGGTTTGGGCTGTTGTAGTCGACATAACTAAATGCAGTGTACTGTATGTACTGTACTGTATGCAAATGGCTCGGGCAAAGTAAACCGTCGCTGTCGGACAGAGACCTCGTAAATGAATGCCCTACTTGATCACACTACGCAGTGATCACACTACCCAGTGATCACACTACCCAGTGCCATACCAGAGTATGATACCTGGGTATCACACTACCCAGTGCCAACACAAACACAAAAGCATCAAAGATAGCAGAGATCCGCAAGGTCGAAGAAATGCCATGAAATGACGCGCTGCTTTGAGCTTGTAGATCTGCTACTTTTGCTATACATTTTAATCCCCCACCCCCTTAGATAGCAATTCTGTAGACTTAGATAGCATTTGATACAGACTTATAGCGTGTTATGTAAACAGCATAAGTGCATTGTATGTAGTCATAGCACGTCATAGTACATAATGTATATCATAGTAGTATAGATGTATAGCTTATATGTATAGTTTCATTATAGATATTCCACTGTTACTTTCTTAGCTTACGCATGTTTCATGATAAATGTTTTTATGTGATGTATTCCCCATGCTTTTTGTTCTTGCTTAATGTAAAGTCGCTCTGGATTAAGAGCGTCTGCTAAATGCCTAAATTGTAAATTGTAAATTGTAATCCTGCAAAGTAACAGTAGTAGTTTTTTAGTAATAGTTTTGACATATTATGAGGTTTCCACCTGACAGAGACGATACATATAGCCTATATACGGTTTCACCCAAATGCGCTCAATGTTGCTAGGAGACGAGTCAAAACCCCCAGGGCTCATCCAGTCGACTGGTGTTTGGTTAATATCGTGTTGTAGGCTAGTTTGCATAATATTATCTTTATCATCAAGCAGTGTAGCGTAACATTAGCTTACAACAGAAAGTGTCGGGGAGCAAGAGAAACCCACAAGGATTATTTTATTTCTACACACACACACCATACAGTAATTACTCCTGCAAAATAAAGTCTGCAGTGTTAATTTTTCTGTTTGTAAAAAGGCAGTTGAGGTTGCACAGCTCATAGTTACGATGCAATTTTTAAAAATTAGATTACCAACTTTTCGGCAACAAAAAGCCTTCTTCAGGTTACCGGTATGTGAATGTATCCGTTTGTAACAATCTCAGAGTTAAAAATGAATATATTAGGGATGTCAACGTGTAACGTGTCCATCTGAATATTGTATTTATGCATATTTATGTGAAGTATAATGTATGCACATGTATGTGTACTAATAATCCTGTCCGACCCTATGTGTTTGTGTATTCAGCCTTAATGGTTGTATATGCTGTGCGTGTTGATGTATGTATTTAAATATTATACAAGGTGCATGGGTGGTTCATGCATGTCTGATTGCCCGGGGGGGGGAAGTAGTTCCTGCAGAGCCTACCATGATTATTATGTTATTAGCTATTTGAAACAGTATAGCCTATATATATGGCAGTGCGCTAATAATAATAAGAATCCCCGGGGGTCCATTGTGGTCCATTGTACTCCATTCATCATCGTCATGACATTACTACATTGCGTATCAACAACAACAACTAAAAGAGGGGAGTTGGACTTGTGGAGGCGGAATCTGGATTAGTGTGTGGTTGGTGGGCCTGGATCTTTGAGAATTCCTATGGGCTTTGCTGACTCAACGGCCGTGAAACCTTGGTGTCTTAATCCCGGGGTGAAGACGCCAGCCACATTTCTTCTTAAAAACCAAACGAACAGAAATGGGACCAATCTACACGCTTCATTGCTGGTTGTATATTGGGGGGCGCGTACGCTGGTCCGACGTACTAACAATCCGACATGCAACAGTCCGACACATGCATGGCCGGATAAAACTCACCCGTGGCTCCCGACATGCGTGGTTGTACAGTACAGTACAGTACAGTACAGTACATCAGACCAAACATATGCAGTATCGGCTATTTCCACTACTTGTACTTTATACTGTATATAGGGCTCTCGGCCGCATTGCGTGTTCGAGTCCCGTTCATGACGAACGTTGCTGCATGTCTCTCCCCTCTCGCCCTCTTTCCCGTCAGTCGTCACTTGAAACTATCAATAAAACGTACTGTAGGTACTTGAGCCACTCCACAGCGATAGGCATTGATGTGTCCTCTGTCCAGCCTGTAGTCCACCATTAGCTCCATGGTCTCTCTTGTCCATGTTGAGAGGCAGGTTGTTCTAAATGGCCCCACTGTCTGTCTCATCATAGTTATTGTCACATCCACGCAGGAGCGGTTTTGGATTTATCAGCCCTTATCAAGACTGCATGCAATGGAGCCAGTATGGACATTTCCTACATATTGACATGGTTGTCAGCCAATCTCTCTCTCTCTTTATTCGAGTCCTCAAATAAACTTTGGCCCTTTGGCTTGGTTTTAGCATGTCAGATAGAAACAACTATCAAGCAACTCTTGTATCATGCACTGAATTCAGATAGGAACACACACACACACACACACACACACACACACACACACACACACACACACACACACACACACACACCATCTCTCTTGCTGTCAAGTGCAGCACTGCTGCCATGGCCTTGTACAAACAAACATACCATGTTGTTTACAGCCCGCAGCTCACACAAGGCTTCTATAAAGCTCTTATTGAGATTACAACGCTTTTCTCCACACACACACACAAACACACACTAAGCCCTATAGCCCTTATTTTAGGACTCGAACTTGGGCAGGAATTTTCGAGTGAACATTCGGACCAATCATGACAAACACAATTTTTCGGGCCAAACAAAGAATTAGAAAGTAGATAAAACGGCAGGTTACAACACGTTGTGTTCTTTGTAATTATTTGGTCCAAAATATTGTGTGCGTTGTCATGATTTGTCACGACAGGAGTTGGCTTCGTATACGACGCTTAAAGGTCTTTAAATAAATAAGTTTTGAAATGCCTATGGAGAAAATGAAATGGAGAAAAATTTCCTGGGCCACTCGTCATTCTGAAAGGGGGAGGGACTGCGACGCTCTATTGTGCAAAAGGATGCCTGTTTAACAGATTAAATGCAATCAGCATAGGGCGCAGCAGGGAATCGAACCCCCTCCCAGTAAACCAGGAGCTCCATGCCTGTGCCAAAGTGCTTTGTTTGCGACGCAACGCAAAAACCTACCCTTGTAGGAGCCCTAACCTACCCTACCAGCAGCAAAGAATACAAAAACAGATACTTACCCAGTTACCGTGAACCATCACGTTCTTCTGCTATTGACAGGCAGTGTCCACAAGTTAGGTGAAATGAGGTGAAATGACAGAACCGGCCGAAATTGTGGCAGTCGACGCAAAAGACGCAACGCAAACGAGTGCAACAGCAGGCAGCCCGACGCGACGCAACCGCAGGAAGCCGGAACGCAAACGCAAACGAGAGCCATCAGTAGGCTACCCTGCAGAACCACACCAGCGACAGCAAAGGACAATAAACAAGATTTGTACTCACATGCGCAGCAAGCAGCTCTTCCCAGCAGCAGCTATAGCATACAGTTCCTACCTCAATGTCTTGTGCAGGGAGGGGGGGCATCGGTCTGGGACACTTCACATGGGCTCCAGGGTAGGGTGGGGGTCCTCGGAAGCCTAAATTGGTGGGGCTGTGGGGCCCACGGACATGGCTCGTCTCAGGGTCCAGGGCTTGGTGCTGCCTCCTACACCACTGGTGCAGTGACTCTTCATATTCTGGAATTACATGAAGAGAAAAGTGTCATTAGTGTTATGTAGGCCTACATCACATTAGAAACACATGTGGCTGTATAGCCTTGTCAGCCCCCACAACCCATATTTTATAATATATATATAATTATATATTATAATAGAATACATCAATATTAATTATTAAACCAAAAGTTCAA
>NW_027666121.1:22500-52305 GCF_963924005.1 Protomyctophum bolini
AATTGGAAAAACTAAAAACTGTTAGACTACCAAATCTCTTAATTAGAATCTCTGTAGTGGGGCTGCTAAGAGTTAAGAGTGGTGGCAGAGCTGTTGGTTCTAGCCTACGTGGCAAATGTGGCGTTCTATGGAAAGCGGGCCAGTACAGATCTGGTTCTGGAGGGTCGGGTCCCCGGAGCCGTGCTGGCCTACCGAGAGTGACTGGGGGGGGCCCAGTCACCACCCTGGGGGCTTGGGAGCATCCATCGTCTCCGGGAGGTGGAACTCAAGGTGACTCTGCTATGACAGCGGGAGAAACTTGGGTGACACCACCTGTCTGACGGGGTGCCTCCTATCGGCATAACCCAGTCTGAAGATGCAGCCACGGGAGAGAAATGCCGGTCTGGAGCGCGGTGCTCCTGCTCTAAGCCCACCACTCAAGTGCCTCGGTCCCATATGCTGCAGAGAAGGTGAGAGTGAAATTCTGTTTTTCAGCGTTCATGTTGAATGTGTTGCTGCCACGGGAAGATTGGCTTAACCTGTGAGGAGCTTGTTATACTAAATGGTGCAGGAAATCGAGTCATATAGCTGCTTTTGCCCTCCGTTCAGTTGTGCTGGTATCGCACTAATTTTGATATGATGCAGTGGTGCTGTGATGGCACCGTTCGTATTTCTGTAATCCATAACCTTATACAGATGAGGGTGGACAGGAAATGTAGTGAAATGTTTTGTTTGGCCGTGTTGTGGTGTGTGCAAACTCCGGAGGCTGGCACCCATGGCAGCAGTCAAACCTCGTATCGTTTATTTTGTTTCGTTCAAGTTGTCCTATGTTGGACTTGGGTACATTTAGTGGTTGTGCATTAAACCGTAGAGGTTATTTAAACAAAGTGGGTTTTTATACCTCGTTCTGGGGTCATGTCGTTGGTGGTAAATTACCTAAACCATTGTGGTCTGTTAGTGTGTAATTCAAACTGATTCTGAAAGTGTGACAGGTTATTTTATAACCTTACGTACCAAATGTTGAATGTAGTTTGGGTATTCGTTTTGTTAGTTGGCAAGGCATTTACCACACAACAAAATGTGGTTTAGATATATGGTGTTTTAAACTGTTCAGGTACTACTCGTTTCTTGTCACTGCTATTTTGCTATGGACAGGCCGCGTTTTTGCGTCTATTTTTGCCATGATGTTGTAGAAGCTTCAGAGGCTTCTTTAAATTATATGACACCGTTCCAACTGATCTCACTTAAGGCTTTTTATTTCTCCAAAGTGATGACCGTGAAAAACTGCAACAAAAACATAATATACTTTTAAATAAAACTAAATATGAATGTCTTTGTCAGTCCTGATGTCCACATTATTATAAAGAAGCACAATGATATGTATGTCTTTATGTGTGTAATATGTGGTTTTAGATATTTTAGATTGTAGCAGTGAGCCTGTTGTCTCTGATGTCATGGACACTGGTCTCACTACCTTCCTGGACTACAATTCCCATCATTCTTTGGTGCACTGCTCCTCCTTGTGGATAGGGGGGAGAGCTGTCTTACTGAGACAACATGTAGTCCAGGAAGGAAGTGAGCCCAGTGTCCATGACATCAGAGACAACAGGCTCACTGCTACAATCTAAAATATCTAAAACCACATATTACACACATAAATAAACCCAGGAAAGTGATCTAAAGCTTCTAAACGTCATTAACATATATATTTTTGCAAAAAGGGTGAAGTGTCCCTTTAAGCGTGTCCTATATGTTCTGAAACATTTTCATTTCAATGACCCCCAAATGAATATAGATTTTTGCTGCAGACCCCCATCTTAAAAATGATTTAATGCAAGGGATTTGTGCCAGGAACCCCAGTAAGGAGATTTGTAAAAGATCTTCAAGATTTTTCAAAAATGTTTCACAATAGCTAATATCTAAAATATGCAATGTGGCGTGCTGTGAGCTTGTATCAAACAGTGTATCAAATAGAGTACAGTCCTGAACTGTCCCTAATTTTGCTGGGGACACCCTGGAATCCCCTCATGGACCCCACTTGTTCGAGGAACCACTAAAAACACAGACGTGATTGATATATTTTCAGCACCAGATTAATTTCCTTCATGTCCGCTGCTCAGAAGCAGATGGCTTGGTTCAGGTTTAATTTGGCACCGCTCCAGCCAAACTCAACAAATCAAATGTCTCCTAGCTCATTCTGAACAATTAGATTACAAAAATGGTGATCTGGATGTTTCTACAGGCACATTTTTCTCAGTTGAAACAAAGGTGTTTTTGATTGGATTTGCATGACTGCCTGTTTGTTATAGGCCCCACCATGTTCTCCTCCAACACGCTCGCTTATCTGTTCCTCGCTGACAACAACATGAACTAAAATAAATAAATAAGATGAATTTCATTCCTAATCTGCTGTTCTTGGTTAATTGGGAATTTTTATCTCCCAATTCGACACAACAGATCCCATATTTACATATTAACCCATGAACTATAGCCAGTTCTCATGCATGATAAATTACACCAATTGTGTTGAGTTGCCTCTCTCTGGTTTCTCTCCCTGCAGCACCGACGTTGGCGTTATATTCACACAGCATCACCGTGGCTGTTCTGAGAACGCACTGCAGCTCTGCACTGATTGGTCTATTGGGCAAAGAAAAAGCAGACAAATTATGCAGCAACTGGATGAAAAACATGTTTTCCTTTATTCAAGATTTAACCATATTCTAGAGTCAAAGATTACATATTGTCTATTCATACATGTATAAGCAGTGAAATATTGATGAGGCAGAGTGGCAGACTCTACCAGATCGTGGTAACAATGTCCAACATGTATAAACAGATTTATATACGGTATGTGCATAGATATACACTGATATACATTGTGCACATACATATACAAGTTAGAAGTATATGACTCATTCACACAGCACCTTCAAGCACCTCAAAGTGTGCTATGATAATAATGTACATAGTTAGTCGTTTTTTCTAACCATATACTTACATACTACATGTTGTTAACAGTTATTCTTCACGCACACACATGGTGTCACATGTGCGTGTGTAGTGTACACGCATGCACGCATACATGCATGCACGCATACATGCATGCACGCACGCACCCACCCACGCATGCACGCACGCACGCACGCACGCACGCACGCACGCACACACACACACACACACACACACACACACACACACACACACACACACACACACACACACACACACACACACACACACAACAACGTACTGTATAATATACACATCTACAAGCTCCCATCCCGACATGTTTGGAGCTTGTAGATCTGTTGTTTAGAAGGAATTTGAACATTTCTGAAAGACATTTGTTGAGATGCTTGTGTGGGAAAACAAAAAAAATGTCTGTGTTGGCATTTGCCAGAGCGCAGTGGAACAAACAGTCCAGTGGAATGATGGATGTGTTGCCGTGTCAGTTCATCTTTTAAAGTGTGTATTACTATGATTTATTTTTTTGCAGCAATGACGAGTAGACATCATGTCCACCAAATTCAATCACACCTGTTTGAGGGTATAGGGTATAGGGTATAGGGTATAGGGTATAGGGTATAGGGTATAGGGTATAGGGTATAGGGTATAGCTGGCTGCTGTTGCCCAACTTGTGGTGCCTTGTTTCGTATAGATACAATAGATAAAAAACTAGGTGCCTCATATTGGCTGCTGCAGTTGATAGGAGCAACCTATATATGGCGGCACTAGGGCGGAAGTGCGCCTAAAGTGCAGAAGTCATGCAGCTGCCACTGGTCATATAGTGGCCAATCACAGCAGGTCCTTTCTATTCCATTCAAATGAGCAATGCATAGTCCCGAGTCCAGCTGCAGGGCGGGGCAGGGAGACGGCCCTGACACCGCAGGCCCTGACCGTAGGCCCTGACCGCAGGCCCTGACCGCAGGCCCTGACCGTAGGCCCTGACCGTAGGCCCTGACCGTAGGCCCTGACCGCAGGCCCTGACCGCAGGCCCTGACCGTAGGCCCTGACCGCAGGCCCTGACCGCAGGCCCTGACCGTAGGCCCTGACCGCAGGCCCTGACCGCAGGCCCTGACCGCAGGCCCTGACCGCAGGCCCTGACCGTAAGCCCTGACCGTAGGCCCTGACCGCAGGCCCTGACCGCAGGCCCTGACCGCAGGCCCTGACCGCAGGCCCTGACCGTAGGCCCTGACCGTAGGCCCTGACCGCAGGCCCTGACCGCAGGCCCTGACCGTAGGCCCTGACCGTAGGCCCTGACCGCAGGCCCCACCATCCGGAGACGCCCTGACTGCAGGGCCCACCATCCGGAGACATTCTGGGATGAAAGGGGCGAAACATCAAGGAAGAGAAGGCTCCCAGCTGATGACCCTGACAGCTGGTACTCATAACGCTCAGACCATCCTGCCTGCACCAAGGATTACCAGCAAGTACACCTGTAAGTACTGTAGCTCTAGCAGATTCTGCTTGTAGCAAAGCATCTTCAATGTTTACTTCACCATTGGCATGAGAAAACAAACATTTACATTGCCTCTGATTGGCCTACCGAACGTCCCCTTCTTTGATGCACGCGGAAGCTTTGCATCAGCTTCTGCATGCATCACAGAAGCTGAGATACAGACGCCCCAGAGCCAAAGGAGGCATCTACACTACAGTACCTTTCTATGTCTAAGCCTTATGTCGCTGTCCTTGATCTGTTCTGTCCAATTAAAAGAGAATAGCATCATCCCATTCCTGGGGAAATGATCCGACACAGACACACCTAACCCAAGGCAAGGAGGTGAGCAGAGCAACAGCAGTGGTGCCATCAATGTACTGTAAACAATGAATATATTCATCTTATTACTGTGTGAAAGTGAACGCTATACTGTCTGCACTCCACCACAAAGCAGCCACGTCTCTCCAAGCCACTACAGCCTGTACAATCAACCACACAAGACCCCTGAGGGCTCTCTCTCTCTCTCTCTCTCTCTCTCTCTCTCTCTCTCTCACACAAAAGCATCAACAGTAGCAGATCCACATGCTGGAAAAGCAGCGCTATAAGCTCAGCATTACGAGCTTGTAGATCTGCTCCTTTTGCTCGTTTTGAATTATAAATCCTGAAAAGGAATTAACTGTTCTGGACATGCAAGGTTTTCACCCGACAGACAAAGACGATATAGTTGGACGGATGGATAGATACATACATATATATTGTAGTCACTACATCAGTGTTTCTCAACCTTTTTTGTCCCAGGGCACACGTCACGCATACACTACTACATTGTAGTGTGCGTGACGTGTGTGTGTGTGTGTGTGTGTGTGTGTGTGTGTGTGTGTGTGTGTGTGTGTGTGTGTGTGTGTGTGTGTGTGTGTGTGTGTGTGTGTGTGTGTGTGTGTGTGTGTGTGTGTGTGTGTGTGTGTGTGTGTGTGTGTGTATGTGCGTGTGCATTTGCGTGTGTGTGTGTGTGTGTGTGTGTGTGTGTGTGTGTGTGTGTGTGTGTGTGTGTGCGTGTGTTTGTGACGTACATGTGAGTGTCATAAAGAGAGTCGGGGGGGTGTCCAGCGGTGCAACAGCACACATATATTGCAGGGATGCTATAAATGTCAGGATGTCAGGATATATGGATTTGTGGTGAGGGGTAATGGAGGCAGGAGAGTGCAGCGGGAGGGAGAGCATCTCCGACTGGGATGAAAAAAGACCTCCTGAGACCTCACAGGAGCCCTCGTCCCTCTAATCCCATGAGCAAGGAGTGTATTATATATATGGCTGCATGAAAAGCTGAGAAGGTGCGTGCGTGCGTGCGTGCGTGCTGTGGAAAACCAGGGGAAACAGCCAGGCCTGTTCCCCACAGAATGAGGCTGGGGGAGGTGATAGAGGGAGTGTATCACCCTGTACAGGTATTGCAGCCAATGGGATCGAGCCTGGACATGGACGCACCTGCAGCCGGTAAGGCAATCACCAGAAGCTTTTAAAGAGCCGACGCCCAAGCTGTCTGGTGAGTCACTTTGAACTAATGGAGGAGTGAGGAAGGAGGAATCACTCTGTTCATGAGGAGGCTGGTATATGAGGGAGATCTCACAAGCCGACTGAACTCCACAAGGGAGAGCCTACAGCACTCTCCCCCAACTAAAGTAGTCACTAGCTCTCTCTCTCTGCTCTATCCACAGGACTGCATGTGAATAGAAGCCTAAGCCCCTGACAAGAGGAACCCTATGTTGACGTTTTGCCCCATTTTCCCCTTTCCCTAACACTTTAACCCATTCTGACCGCGAACCCATGTTGGTGTTATAGCATCATGTTATGATTTAGCTATTGAAAAATAGCAGATCTACAAGCTCATAGTGCGCCACCGAGTGGCGCGCTACGAGCTTGTAGGTCTGCTATTTTTTTTAAATCGAAGAACGACTGACATTTTTAGAATCTGATCTCAGGTCAGAATGGGTCAATCAGACCAGTGTGTGTCCAGTGGAAACCTCGTATGAATCTGATCTCAGGTCAGAATGGGTTAATAAAAGACAATTTAAGTTCATGTTGAATCTGACTCTGAGCCTCTTATTTTATTGTGCATCTTCGACAGCTAATACACCAGATGTTGTGGATGATGAAGAGTCCAGAGACGGCCTGCATGCACATTTGACCCTAGCTTATAGGAAGCCACCCATGTCCTGCTGTCACTCCCTACCAATCCCTAATCACACCTGTGCTCACTCACACCTCAATCAGTGCGGCCTGCTATATATATATATATATATACTGTTTGAGTGCCTGCCAGTTGTTTGGCAGCAGCAGCATGAACTCCACCTTGGAAGCTGTCTGTCCTGGTCTGGAGTCTCACATAACGTGAAGCCTCACCAACTCCTTGTGCTCATGTGTGCAACGGAACAATAAAGGCTTTGATGGAACTCTTTGTATGCATTCTTGCCATAGAGTATTAAAAGGATAGAGACTAAACTAACGCGAAGCTCCGCCCCCTCTGCTATTCATGTCAGTGGAAGTTGCTCAGTGGCGTTTTGAAGCACCCGGAAGGCTGCCGGAAGTACCGTCTTTTCGCTGATTCAGCATTTCACCGAGGTGCACTCTGGGTGCACTTCCGCATTTGGACACCAAATTTTGGTGTCCAAATGCGGAAGTGCACCCAGAGTGCACCTGGGCTTTACATTGGGCGCTCGGTTGCACGGGGTTTCCTCGTCAAGAATCCACGGGTCCGCCTGCGGTCCTTCCTCTTACCACTAGGGATCAGCGCTTCAACATTGGAGTGCATAGCTGGCCCCTTGATTCTTGCCGATGCACCATGGTAATGTTAAATATCCTATGAACTCTTAGCAACTCTTAGCTATTTAATACTTAGTACCCTAGGCTACTTATACCCCAATCTGGGAACGTGTATATTTTTTAGATGGGCCAAATAGTTACATACAAAAAGTTTGAGAACCACTAATACTGTATACATACACTGTAACACTACTGGACTACTGGATATTGGATTATATCAGACTCGGCATGTTTCTGATCTCCTATAACCACATCTTCATGGCCAGCAGAGATCCTCCGAACAGACAATGGCACACAGCTAATGACAATGGTGCTTCTATACAAGAGAGAACATCACCAGGGGGAAAAGGTCAGAAATACGCCAGTGACTTAAGACCAGACCACATCGACCATCAATGCCCGGCATAATGCTGAACAATGTGCATTCGATTGTGAACAAAATGGACAAGATGATGATGATTTATTTTTGTATTTTTTTGAGACACAGCTCTTTCCCCACCATATCGGACCAGGTGATCGCCGCAGCAGACCACTTCTTGGAACGGATTGAACCAACGGAGGAATCCAGGAAACCTGTGGGTGGTGTGGTGTCTGTTTTATATCAAACTATAACTGGCGGAATCCTTGTGAAATCATCATTTGTGCTCAGCCAATCTGGAGTATCTCTTGATCCTACGTCATCCTTTTCATCTCTTGCGGGAAATCATCTCTTTCAGATATGCACATATATATATTAATTTACAAGCACAAAAGAACAGGCGTTACTAAACAACACAGTAGGGTAGGGTATACAAAGGTCCTGATGTCACTTTTATGTTTTATGTTTTTTTAGGCCCTCCTATATACCCAGCTTTGTGTGTCTGTGTACCACGGAAATGATTTGATTGGCTGAGCACGGAACGTGACGTGTATGATGATGTATGAGGATGTTTGATGATAAGAGTGCCCCTCACTTCACACAGGTGTGATTTGTTTTGTATTGTCTAAGAGAATCTTAGATTGCGTCATATAAGAAATGTGTTCCAAAAATAAACAAACCACCTGGCGATTCTGCAGGTATATGTGACTCTGGGTCGTATTTATGTTACATTTGATAACGTGTTTAGTGTGTGTGTGTGTGTGTGTGTGTGTGTGTGTGTGTGTGTGTGTGTGTGTGTGTGTGTATGTGTGTGTGTGTGTGTGTGTGTGTGTGTGTGTGTGTTGAATGAAAAGTCTTACTCTGGTCAAGTCATAATCTCATCTTCCTCACTCCAGCAATATATTTCCCAGGAAGTGCAGGGTAACAACGCGAGACGTTAGGCGATGGGACACAGAGGCAGAGCAGATCTGCAGGACGTGCAGGATTGGTCTACAGAGCTCCCAAAATTCTGTATTTGCTTTCAGAAGTGCAAGGTGACTAATAGCTTCATAGCAACACTGGTGGATGATGTCGAATAAGGTGAAAAGTCAAGGTTTTTCCTGAAACGTTATTGGGCCGACAGATCCGTCCAGGTTGTGGACTTCTGCTTATATCCACATAATCGCAAAGCATCCGTATTGTGATGAAAGCTTTTGCTTTTGCTGGTCGATTGGCAGAGAAAAACTTTTCTCCGCAAAATAACAGATAACAGAATACATTAGTTTGGAATCCTGAGGGACTCTGGGTCAAGTGGTCAACCATAATGGGGTTTAAGTGATGATAACACAAACTTGTGTGTAATATAGAGCAGTGTGTAAAAGACAGAAACGGGCCATAGACATCGCAAAGCACTGTTATGAGGAGAAAGTCGAAGAGTAATGCACAAGGTGTGCGTGCTGTCTTTAAAATAAATTGCGGATTATAAGGGCAAGCAGCCACCAATCGAGAGTGCTGACATTGCACTTGCAAGCAATCTGAACACATTCTACGCACGGTTCAAGGCTAACAGTTCAAGCCGTATACAGGTATAGAGCTTGGCACCTGGCACGATTGGCCCAGCAACCAATATTCTCCCTTCTGGCTCCAAAACTGTGGAATGCACTTCCCATTGCAGTCAGAACTGCAGCATCACTCCCAATCTTCCGCCGTAGTTTGAAAACCCACCTTTTCAGACTCCATCATGGCCCATAGCACTTACCCCACCCCCTTAGATAGCAATTATGTAGACTTAGATAGCATTTGATACAGACTTATAGCATGTTATGTAAACAGCATATGTGCATTGTATGTAGTCATAGCACGTCATAGTACATAATGTATATCATAGTAGTATAGATGTATAGCTTATATGTATAGTTTCATTATAGATATTCCACTGTTACTTTCTTAGCTTATACGCATGTTTCATGATAAATGTTTTTATGTGATGTATTCCCCATGCTTTTTGTTCTTGCTTAATGTAAGTCGCTCTGGATTAAGAGCGTCTGCTAAATGCCTAAATTGTAAATTGTAAAGTGTGTCTTCCACCTTTTTAGCAGCAAGCACACTCGCCCTCTCTGACTATAGGACATGCAGAGGGTGGGCATGAGGATTCCAGACAGCCCATGCAGACGGTATCTCCGGGGGGTAATCAACAATACCTGTGCTTGATCTCCTGGCGCTATAGTGTTCAAGATCATATTAAAATGCAGATCTACAAGCTCATAGCTTGTAGGTCTGCTATTTTTGAAAAATCTTGAAAATGTGGTGCAAATCTTTGAATGTATAATCCTTCACAGAACGTCTTTAACTCAAATCTTTGCTTGAACTGAGGGGTTCCTGGAACAACATATTTTCAGATGGGGGTCGGCAGCCAATTACATATATTTTTGGGGGTCCTTGACATGAAAATGTTTGAGAACGACTGACATAGAAACATGGGTTTTTAAAAAAACTGTCAAGATTTAGAAGGCATTTGTAGAATCGCCTAAACTAGTAGCCTATAATAAAATAATCCAAATCCACAAAGAAACTATTAACTAAAGTTTTCAAATAACTGTAGTGGAGTAAAAATTGGAAAGATTCAAGTAAAGTACAAATACAAAATATGAGTGAATAACTAATACTTCAAAAAAGTATGTATTTTTAAAATCTTAATTGTTATTACTTTTTTTTTAATAGCCAAAGGGGGGAAAAATAAATGAAAACCATGACATTTCACCTCTGTCTTGTTTTCACTTGCTGCTTCCTGAATATCAGGGACAAGTTTCTGAGAAGTTATTTTCATAAAATCATTAAATAATATGTATAATCTGCAGTGGTGGGATACATGATAATTTCTTTGTCAGAGCTCTGTTATCTGAACGGTCCCTCGGTTATAGACCCTTGTACTGGAGAAGTATAGTAGGCTACTCTTCAACGCAGCAGCAGAGAGAGGAGCACAGCTGATAGCAATCAGATTAGTTAGGGAGGGAAGCTCATAACTGGGATTGAGCATTTGGTTTATATTTCTTTAAAAAGAATCATAACTTTTGACAGGAATGTGCTTTTGACATGGCTGAAGTAGACTCCAGTGATTGGTAGACACTCCCTAACCAGGCTTCAAGCGCGCTCTTTAAAACCCTCCGGTAGCCACGCCCCCTCCCCCTCCACACACACACACACACACACACACCCACACACACACGGGCTGCAAACTTGTTTGTTATTGTAAACAGAGTGAAAAATATAAACAACGTATAATGTAACTTTGCACTCCATGAAGTGGAGTAGTCTGGCGTGTTAGGAAGTGAAAACTGCCCATGCAGTCACAACAGTGTGTGACAGCTTGAAAGAGAAGTTATCTTCATAACAACAAACTGGTGGGATTGTTTTCATTCTGCAGGTGAGTTAGCATTAGCAACCTATGCTAAGTGAGCATTAACGTGCATGGGTGCGTGCGTTCGTGTGTGTGTGTGTGAGAGAGAGAGAGAGAAAGAGAGAGAGATAGATAGATAGATAAGGGGGGGGGGGGGTGAAATAAACAAACAAAGGTGCTTGAAGTGCTGTGTGCACAAAGTGTTACCTGAATTGCACACAAACCTGAGTTAGCTATACCGATGTAAGCATTAACGTGTCGTGTGTGTGTGTGTGTGTGTGTGTGCGTGTGTGTGTGCGTGTGTGTGCGCTGTGTGAGAGGTGGGGACTGGAGGTTGAAAAAACAAAACAAACGGGTGCATTAAGTGCTGTATGTGTGCATATACATAAATAGAATAAATACAGACACAATGTTTTGTTTGGGGTGTCACAGCACCAAATCATTCTTCTTAACGGTTTACCATTGATGGTTTAAAGGAGAATTCCATGCTAGAAGTCTTTCTTACTTTTCTTTGTAGTTGTTACGTCCCCACCAAATAGGTCCAGGTGTTATTTTCTGCAAAAGCGCATTATTGGCTATTTCCCCTACCATAAACCCCCAATGAAGTGAAATGAATTGAATTGAATTGAATAGGGCATTGGGGTGTTGTGCTAATTTGCTTATTTCCATTGCTCAAAAAAATCATAATGTATAGTGTCCCAAGCGGCACACACACTTTACTACTTATTTCGATGGAAATAAGCAAATTAGCACAAAAATCCAACCCCCATTGTGGGCTTATATGTGGGGAAATAGCCAATACTTATACTCAAAGCTTATATGGTCTCTCTCCCAACCTGCTCCACAGGTACACGGGCCAGGGTGACGACCCCAGATCCCCAAGATCAGCTTCTTCTCAGCCCTGACATGCTGTGAATGCTGGACCCTATAGAGCCCTGACATGCAGTGAATGCTGGACCCTATAGAGCCCTGACATGCTGTGAATGCTGGACCCTATAGAGCCCTGACATGCTGTGAATGCTGGACCCTATAAAGCCCTGACATGCTGTGAATGCTGGACCCTATAGAGCCCTGACATGCTGTGAATGCTGGACCCTATGGAGCCTATGCCCTAAACCCCTGAATGCTGGACCCTATAGAGCCTATGCCCTAAACCCCTGAATGCTGGACCCTATAGAGCCTATGCCCTAAACCCCTGAATGCTGGTCCCTATAGAGCCTATGCTCTAAATCCCTGACCACGACACTACAGCAGAATGCTTGTACAGTACGAAACATCCAGACCAAGGCTGAGTGAGAAGATCAGTCAGCCAGGATAATGAGGCTGGTTGGGGGCCATTGATACTGGGAGGAGAAGTACTGCATGGCCAGCTAGCCAGCCAGATGTATGGAGGATGGAGATGACTGGAGTCTGGAGAAGCTGCTGGAGGTCTCCTCATGAACTGGAGAGAGAGCCACAGTTTTCCCCTGGCATCACTACAACTAACTTATGAAAGTGGAAGAGTCGACGGCGCAAGGTATGAACTTTGTTTTTTTTGCTTCTTGGCTGCTGCTTGTGTTTTTAATGCGTGTGTGATTCAAGCTGGTGTGCTATTGCTGTCATTTTGGGACCCGTTGACCGGGTGGTGTAGTACTATTGCTGTCATTTTGGGACCCGTTGACCGGGTGGTGTAGTACTATTGCTGTCATTTTGGGACCCGTTGACCGGGTGGCAATGACACTGTTTCTGGCTCTGGAGTTGAATGCTAGTCATCATGTGAATCTAGAGTGTGTCTGTTGTGTTGTATGTGCCGTATGTGAGTTCAGTTGTTGTAACAGGGAACAGTATAAATGTGTATGTCACTTCAATAATCCCACGAGTGAATTTGCTATTTCCATTTGGTTGGAGATAGAGCTTTTGGGCTTTGACATAACAGCCATCAATTCCAATGGTTCATTTTCAATAGAAGACTGACTGACATTAGTTTATGTACGTTGTTTCGTGGTAGCTGAAGTTTGTTGTGAGTCGTTGTGACAGGGTGGCTGTATTGGCATGGTGGCAAAGAATGTCCCTATGTAGGTCTTTTCTATCTTTCTTTCTTTCTTTCTAGTCCATGGACTTTATTGTTTGTTTAGGGCACTACATGGCAACGTAAGACATCATGTAAATAGTTGTATTTGCTACTCTTGTTTCTCTGCCTGTCCTGAGCCCATGCAGGCAGAGGCCTTTTTGGGGCAGTTCTGGTGGTGGGGTGGAACGCGTGTGTCGAATTTGAAGTCGGGGGGGGTGAACAGTTGTCGAGGTGCGTGGATTACAGACGCACACACTGTTGGGATAAAGTAGACCTTTTAAGCAGTTACCATTACTCATAAGAGTGTGTGCACCATAGCTGTGCTCAAGCAAGGTCACAGAGGGACAGAAAGATTCCTATAGAGTGTCTAAAAAAGTAGAGACACGTCAGAATTCTCCGACCCCTCTGGCCTGCGCTTCGAGGGGCGCCTCGATCAGCGGACTGATATGATCAAATCTGATTCGTGATGTAACAGGTCGTATTTGCTTTCATATATTATGTCTTGCTGCTGTAAAAGCAGACCGTATACTGTATATATATATTTTTTTCTTTTTTGAAAGATGACTTATCTCGTCTAGGAAAGAACATTTGTCAACCACGTCCCAGTCCTGAACCGGCCCCGCCCCCTCCACCAAAGTGTCCTTCAGGTTTAAAGGAGAATTCCATACTAAAAGGCTTTCTTACCTTTCTTTGTAGTTGTTACGTCCCCATCAAAGAGGTCCAGGTGTTTTGTTTGTGCAAAAGCTCCTAATTGGCTATTTCCCCTACCATAAGCCCTAAATGAATTGCATTTAATTGAATGGGAACTGAATGGGGCTATGGGGTGTTGTGCTAATTCGCTTATTTCCATCCCTCAAAATTATATATTTTTTGTATATATCCTCTCTTCATAATGTAAATAATATCCCAAGCGGGCACACTTATTTAGATGGAAATAAGTGAATTAGCACAACACCCCATAGCCCCATTCAATTCCCATTCAATTCAATGCAATTCATTGAGGGCTTATGGTAGGGGAAATAGCCAATAAGGAGTTTTTGCACAAAAAAACACCTGGACCTCTTTGGTGGGGACGTAACAACTACAAATAAAGGTAAGAAAGCCTTTTAGTATGGAATTCTCCTTTAAGGGAGTGAAGAAATGTCCCCCTCGGGGCCTCACTCAGGGGCCCCTAAATCAGCGCTCACAAAATGACGGCCATTAACCCCTGCATTCCTATTTGCTGCCCAATTGGTTTAAGGTCTAAATGGGTTCAAAATTAATAAGATCTGGTTGCAAAAGGGGTGAACTGGCCCTTTAAGTCCCGGATTGTGGCTTTAACATTGGGGCATTCATTTCACACAGCTGTGTAAGTAACACAACAAGTGTATTAAATGTGGCAAAAAAGTAAAGAAGTATAGCTAATTATATCCAGTTCAAATGAAAGCCACACAAATGAGCCTGCAATTATTAGAACAACTGTTCTAATAACTGCTTTGTTTTGTTTTGTTTT
The DNA here is from genome assembly GCF_963924005.1 of Protomyctophum bolini. Lineage (NCBI taxonomy): Eukaryota > Metazoa > Chordata > Actinopteri > Myctophiformes > Myctophidae > Protomyctophum > Protomyctophum bolini. The sequence continues at coordinate 37,011 of NW_027666121.1, forward strand.
TGATGTGAGCAGGAGCAAAACGCATTATCAAATGAGTCAAGCTATTGTCATAGACTCACGTACGCACACACACACACACACACACACAGCCCTTTCTACAGTCTATGGCACAGAAGCACACACACGCCCACACACACTCGCACGCACGCACGCACGCGTGCACTTACAGTACAGAATATTTACAGCCAGAGATAATTAATTCTCCACACACAAGAGACACAATTCATGATGTATGACAGTACAAATATTGAACACTATCATTGTGACATTGATTGTAATGAGCAAATGTTGAATTTCGACTTTCGGATCAAAGGAATATGTCTCTGTGAATTCCTGTCTTCCACTTTCTGTGTGTGTGTGTGTGTGTGTGTGTGTGTGTGTGTGTGTGTGTGTGTGTGTGTGTGTGTGTGTGTGTGTGCGCGTGTTTGTGTGCGCGTGTGTGTGTGTGTGTCTGTGTGTGTATGCATGTATTGTGTGTGTGTGTGTGTGTGTGCGGGTGTTCGTGCGTGCGTGCATGTGTGTGTGTGTCTGTGTGTGTATGCATGTATTGTGTGTGTGTGTGTGTGTGTGTGTGTGTGTGTGTGTGTGTGCGCGTGCATGTGTGTGTGTGTGTGTGTGTGTCTGTGTGTGTATGCATGTATTGTGTGTGTGTGCGTGTGCGGGTGTTCGTGCGTGCGTGCATGTGTGTGTGTGTGTGTTTGTGCATCTCTGCATGACTTGTTGCCAGTAAAGCTCCTGCTCATTGGCTCTAAAGCAGCATGCCAAGGACACATACACTAAAGTCCTCTCGTGTTAATTTAACTCTTGACAATAGTGTACAAATGTAAGCATGTGGACCATCTCTGGGCTGTAAACACAGCGTGGGTCCGTACAGTCTGAGTGCATACAAATGGAAACAAATGTGTACACTAAATTGAACACTCATTTTACATGCAGTGTAGAGTTAGGAACCAGTCTACCAGATCATGATTATAAATGACACAAACACAATTAACACACAAGTATAGGAGGTGGAGTCTTCCACCATTCAGGGTGCATGCATTATTGCATTTAGCATAATTCTCTCATACTGTCTCACTGTGGGGTGACGGATATGATATTTCCATGTGACACTGTAGTGTGATCAAGTATAGCATTGCATTACATGAGATACAACCTAGACAAGGCATTCAAAGTCTGTGACTGTCACAGAAGGACTCACAAATCAATGTGTATTGGTTTACATCGTCAAGTAGAGTAGACAAGTATAGAACATAAATGAAGTGTGTACAATTAAAAGGGAATAAAGAAATGTGTAAGCAGAGCTGTATTACATTGCAGATGCAGAATCCTTACAAAACGATGAGAATTCAGCATTTGCTGTCAGAAATAGTTAAACACCCACGTAGGAAAGGTTAGCTTGGGATAAACTTTAGAAAGAAATGTTTTGCTTTGGGATATACAGTGTTTTATTTTGTGATTGTGCACAAATAGCAGTGGTTTTTCCAGTGTGTTTCAAGGGTAGTTTAGTTGCTCTGTTTGTATACTGTACAGTATTTCTATGTACCGAGATCACTCTCACAGCTCTGTATAAGCTCTCTCACCTTTCACCAACTTCCATCGCTCTGTCTCTATGCAGCGTGTTTCCCTTTCCAACCAATCCTCTAAAGTTTGTTTCAAAACTATTACTGCTCCTTCCTGTCGTGTACTGCCCCGTCCGATCAGGCGTCTGTTTACCCATAATTCAGCCTGCTCTGTGACACTCCATCATGACTGATAAGGATAGGTAAGACAATACATAACGTCTCACTGCGTAATGCAGACAGAGAGAGAGAGAGAGCTTTTATCCACTCTGCGGTAAAAAGTCTATAGAAAACAGCATTCTATTGGTCGGCACCCCCAGAGGCAAATTCAAGGAAACAAAACAGCAGAATGTTTTCATCTTATATATCATTATTAGTATTATGATACCCATAAAGCTGTATCTCCTTTTTTCTTCTGTATATCTTCTGTATATCTTCTGTATATTGCATTTGGCAACAGAATTTGCGATCCATTTTCAATCCATCTATTCATATGTATATATTTACATAATTGCGACCACAGTTCGCATTTACTATGAAATAGTGCATTTCCCGTCAGTCAGTCACCCCCATGCATGACCATATATGGTCATGCCTCGTGACATCACGTGACATCATCAGGGATGGAGATCCCTGATGTTATCAATATTAAGCCCATATATGGAGATCCCTGATGTCATCAATATTGGCCAGCAACTCTACATCTGACCTCAAACCTCAAACCCTTGGATCTCCATATATGGAGCTGACCTGTTCGGACATTCCATATGTTGATCCTTCCCCATTCATCCTCTATCTATCTATCTATCTATCTATCTATCTATCTATCTATCTATCTATCTATCTATCTATCTAGACATCTATCTATCTATCTATCTATCTATCTATCTATCTATCTATCTATCTATCTATCTTGAGGCCATAATGCATGCTGAGCAACTGTCTTAAAGGGACACTTCACCCTTTTTGCAAAAAAATATATGTTAATGACGTTTAGAAGCTTTAGAACACTTTCCTGGGGGTATTTATGTGTGTAATATGTGGTTTTAGATATTTTAGATTGTAGCAGTGAGCCTGTTGTCTCTGATGTCATGGACACTGGGCTCACTTCCTTCCTGGACTACATGTTGTCTCAGTAAGACAGCTCTCCCCCCTATCCACAAGGAGGAGCAGTGCACCAAAGAATTATGGGAATTGTAGTCCAGGAAGGTAGTGAGACCAGTGTCCATGACATCAGAGACAACAGGCTCACAGCTACAATCTAAAATATCTAAAACCACATATTACACACATAAATACCCCCAGGAAAGTGATCTAAAGCTTCTAAACGTCATTAACATATATTTTTTTGCAAAAAGGGTGAAGTGTCCCTTTAAGTTCTCATCAATAATAAACAATGTAACCATGTTAGTGTCTCTGACCTGCTGTGTACACGAACAGCTGGTAAACAAGTTAAAGGAGAATTCCATACTAAAAGGCTTTCTTACCTTTCTTTGTAGTTGTTACGTCCCCATCAAAGAGGTCCAGGTGTTATTTTGTGCAAAAGCTCCTTATTGGCTATTTCCCCTACCATAAGCCCTAAATTAATTGCATTGAATTGAATGGGGCTATGGGGTGTTGTGCTAATTCGCTTATTTCCATCGCTCAAAATTATATATTTTTTGTATATATCCTCTCTTCATAATGTAAATAATATCCCAAGCGGCACACTTTACTACTTATTTCGATGGAAATAAGCGAAATAGCACAACACCCCATACATCCCATTCAATTCAATGCAATTAATTTAGGGCTTATGGTAGGGGAAATAGCCAATAAGGAGCTTTTGCACAAAATAACACCTGGACCTCTTTGATGGGGACGTAACGACTACAAAGAAAGGTAAGAAAGCCTTTTAGTATGGAATTCTCCTTTAACCACCGCTCCTTACAAAACACACCTATAGACACATAGGCGTGGGCGAGCACGCGTCGTATTCTACACACAACCTGACACTGACAGAGCTGCACTTTGACGTCTTTTAGACAGAATGAATTGAAGGAGTTTAATGCATACAGCACAATTCAGAAGATCTCTCACTGCACATGCACACGCACACATAGACACACACAGTCAAACACACACGTACACACACACACACGCACATGCGCGCACATGCGCGCACACACACACACACACACACACACACACACACACACACACACACACACACACACACATACATATCCACACCATTCTGTGATTTTAATCACATCTTGGTCTCTGGCCAATATTTGATGCTGCATTGGTCTCATTACCCCTGAACCTGTAAATCATGCTGGTGGCTATGTGCGTGCGTGCGTGCGTGTAATTCGAGTGTGCGCACACTGGAATTATATAGGGCCAAATGTCCCCACAAGTATACTAGAATTTGAGGAAACAGACAGGACGATTTTCCTGGTTCTTTGCATGCGTGTGTGTGTGTGTGTTTTAGTTTATGTGCGAAGAAGCTTACAGAGATAGAGGCAGAGAGAGGCAGAGAAAAGAAGAAGCTTACAGAGAGAGAGGCAGAGAAAAGGAGGATCATGCATTCAGGTTCCCTTGATCGTCTTGTATATGTGAATGATGAAAGAGAGCGTAAGCTCACTAGTGCTAGCTGAACAAAGTGTGGGTATACATGAGTACTGTGTGTGCGTGTGCGTGTGCGTGCGTGCGTGCGTGCGTGCGTGCCAGGAGATTCATTTCTCCAGTTGGGTGTTATCGTTGAAGCAGTGTTTTCCTTTGGCAGTAGCAGACATTGATCACTTTAATAAGCAAAAAGACCTCGGCCCTAAAACCAAGGCTTTGATCAATGACTGAGTGCTCAATGAATGGAACTGACTGTAGAGTGCTCAATGAATGGAACTGACTGTAGAGTGCTGCTCAATGAATGGAACTGACTGTAGAGTGCTCAATGAATGGAACTGACTGTAGAGTGCTGCTCAATGAATGGAACTGACTGTAGAGTGCTCAATGAATGGAACTGACTGTAGAGTGCTGCACAATGAATGGAACTGACTGTAGAGTGCTCAATGAATGGAACTGACTGTAGAGTGCTCAATGAATGGAACTGACTGTAGAGTGCTCAATGAATGGAACTGACTGTAGAGTGCTCAATGAATGGAACTGACTGTAGAGTGCACAATGAATGGAACTGACTGTAGAGTGCTCAATGAATGGAACTGACTGTAGAGTGCTGCACAATGAATGGAACTGACTGTAGAGTGCTCAATGAATGGAACTGACTGTAGAGTGCTGCACAATGAATGGAACTGACTGTAGAGTGCTCAATGAATGGAACTGACTGTAGAGTGCTCAATGAATGGAACTGACTGTAGAGTGCACAATGAATGGAACTGACTGTAGAGTGCTCAATGAATGGAACTGACTGTAGAGTGCTCAATGAATGGAACTGACTGTAGAGTGCTCAATGAATGGAACTGACTGTAGAGTGCACAATGAATGGAACTGACTGTAGAGTGCTCAATGAATGGAACTGACTGTAGAGTGCTCAATGAATGGAACTGACTGTAGAGTGCTGCACAATGAATGGAACTGACTGTAGAGTGCACAATGAATGGAACTGACTGTAGAGTGCTCAATGAATGGAACTGACTGTAGAGTGCACAATGAATGGAACTGACTGTAGAGTGCTGCTCAATGAATGGAACTGACTGTAGAGTGCTGCTCAATGAATGGAACTGACTGTAGAGTGCTGCTCAATGAATGGAACTGACTGTAGAGTGCTCAATGAATGGAACTGACTGTAGAGTGCACAATGAATGGAACTGACTGTAGAGTGCTGCACAATGAATGGAACTGACTGTAGAGTGCTCAATGAATGGAACTGACTGTAGAGTGCTGCACAATGAATGGAACTGACTGTAGAGTGCACAATGAATGGAACTGACTGTAGAGTGCTCAATGAATGGAACTGACTGTAGAGTGCACAATGAATGGAACTGACTGTAGAGTGCTCAATGAATGGAACTGACTGTAGAGTGCTCAATGAATGGAACTGACTGTAGAGTGCTCAATGAATGGAACTGACTGTAGAGTGCACAATGAATGGAACTGACTGTAGAGTGCTCAATGAATGGAACTGACTGTAGAGTGCTCAATGAATGGAACTGACTGTAGAGTGCTGCTCAATGAATGGAACTGACTGTAGAGTGCTGCTCAATGAATGGAACTGACTGTAGAGTGCTGCTCAATGAATGGAACTGACTGTAGAGTGCACAATGAATGGAACTGACTGTAGAGTGCTGCACAATGAATGGAACTGACTGTAGAGTGCTGCACAATGAATGGAACTGACTGTAGAGTGCTCAATGAATGGAACTGACTGTAGAGTGCTCAATGAATGGAACTGACTGTAGAGTGCTCAATGAATGGAACTGACTGTAGAGTGCTCAATGAATGGAACTGACTGTAGAGTGCTCAATGAATGGAACTGACTGTAGAGTGCTCAATGAATGGAACTGACTGTAGAGTGCTGCACAATGAATGGAACTGACTGTAGAGTGCTCAATGAATGGAACTGACTGTAGAGTGCTGCACAATGAATGGAACTGACTGTAGAGTGCTCAATGAATGGAACTGACTGTAGAGTGCTCAATGAATGGAACTGACTGTAGAGTGCTCAATGAATGGAACTGACTGTAGAGTGCTGCTCAATGAATGGAACTGACTGTAGAGTGCTGCTCAATGAATGGAACTGACTGTAGAGTGCTCAATGAATGGAACTGACTGTAGAGTGCACAATGAATGGAACTGACTGTAGAGTGCTGCACAATGAATGGAACTGACTGTAGAGTGCTGCACAATGAATGGAACTGACTGTAGAGTGCTCAATGAATGGAACTGACTGTAGAGTGCTGCTCAATGAATGGAACTGACTGTAGAGTGCTCAATGAATGGAACTGACTGTAGAGTGCTCAATGAATGGAACTGACTGTAGAGTGCTCAATGAATGGAACTGACTGTAGAGTGCTCAATGAATGGAACTGACTGTAGAGTGCTCAATGAATGGAACTGACTGTAGAGTGCTCAATGAATGGAACTGACTGTAGAGTGCTGCACAATGAATGGAACTGACTGTAGAGTGCTCAATGAATGGAACTGACTGTAGAGTGCTGCACAATGAATGGAACTGACTGTAGAGTGCTCAATGAATGGAACTGACTGTAGAGTGCACAATGAATGGAACTGACTGTAGAGTGCTCAATGAATGGAACTGACTGTAGAGTGCTGCACAATGAATGGAACTGACTGTAGAGTGCTCAATGAATGGAACTGACTGTAGAGTGCTCAATGAATGGAACTGACTGTAGAGTGCTCAATGAATGGAACTGACTGTAGAGTGCTCAATGAATGGAACTGACTGTAGAGTGCTCAATGAATGGAACTGACTGTAGAGTGCTCAATGAATGGAACTGACTGTAGAGTGCTCAATGAATGGAACTGACTGTAGAGTGCTCAATGAATGGAACTGACTGTAGAGTGCTCAATGAATATAGAACTGACTGTAGAGTGCTCAATGAATGGAACTGACTGTAGAGTGCTCAATGAATGGAACTGACTGTAGAGTGCACAATGAATGGAACTGACTGTAGAGTGCTCAATGAATGGAACTGACTGTAGAGTGCTCAGTGAATGGAACTGACTGTAGAGTGCTCAATGTGTAGTCCGTGAAATAGTGGATTAATCCGATATGATTAATCAGCAATGATACTCCAAAATCATAATAAAATGACTCTGGAATATTCAAGCTATTTCAGCGCATCACATCAAAAACGTCTCGTCTGAAGACGTGAGTTGTTGGACCGCTTGAATAAATGAAATGTAATAGAATTCCCTTTTGCATAAGCAACATTCAGATATACAGTAAATCATGAACCAAATAAACTGCTCCAACAAAATAGATTGTACTATCAAAAGGAGTGTTTATTAATATCGATTACTGGTTACAATGACATAAAAACCTCATAGCAATGAGCGAACACGTCATATGGATTAAAGAAGGCTACAGTAAGCAGCACAAGAATGGAAAAGAGGGTAGGAGGAGGAGAGTAACGCCTCGCAAAGAGAGAGAGAGAGAGAGCGCTTGGTGGTGCAGACTGAAGGCCTCAGTGTATCATCATAGTCTAATGAAAAGAGCTCTTCTTTACAACGAGACTACACTATACGCCTAAGGTCCCTATCAAACCAAATGTCGTTTTGAGGCTAGATGTTCAATCAGTCCGACCCACCTGATTGTAAATATCAGCCTTCCACGGAGTTCCTCAAGCGTTCTGCATTGCCAGGAAAAGTTCACTTGGTCCAGATGCAGCGCGCGAGAATTTACTTTTAAGTTAAAGTATAACAAGTCATCACTGTCTCAGAGTAAAACTCGCATTAAACTGGTATATTAACAAGGACTGCTCTTAAAGTCCTATAATCGCCGTTTAGACTAGGCGGTTGTCCTCAGGCCGGCTGCCTGTCTGTTGTCCTGCGCGTAGGCCAGCTGGGTGCTGCCTGCCGGTTGGAGTGGCCTCTCCGGAGAGCTACTGCGTAAAAGCGCAATCGACTGCATGTACTCGGGCCAGCCGTGCGTTGATGCGATCTGCTCGCAGAGCTTCGCTAGAAAAGAGCCATCCAAGTAAAAGCTTAGCCAGCCGGTGATGTGGCGACCTGCTCCTTAGAGCTATCGCCGTTCAAGAGCCTCGTGTCTTAGTTGACACGATCATTATATTGGCAAGGGGTCTGACTCTATTCTGTCTTTCCCAAAACTGGTTTAAACTGGTTCTTAAGCTGCTGACTTAAAGAAAATAGTTAGCAGTTCTTCATTAACAGTTTTTACCACACGGGAAAAACATCCTGTGGTCATTATTCATTCTTATCTCCGTTGACCATCTCGCCTTACACTCCTCTGAGTGCTAACACCGATGCGCGCGTCGCGCACACACACACACGCACATACACACACACACAATGCACACAAATGCACACGTCACAAATCAGTGGTTAGAAAATGAAAAATAGAATCAGCAATCAACAATAAGAATATTACACTTTTCATCTGCTGAATAACACATTTATCAGTGGTGTGTGATGTGCATCAAATCCACACTCAGCGTGCGTGTCTGTTGGTGTTCGTGCTATAGTTGCATGTGCCATGTGGCAGAGAGTCTCCTTGTTAGGGTCAGTATTTGGTCAAAAAGTCAACCTTGTGGTCACTTCAGATAGCGTGACACATTGTCCGGTCTGGGTTTGTCATACACCTGTACTCAGCAGTGTTAAAACGGGGTCAAACTGAGGGCTACACTTTGCCGTTTCTCCTAATTATACTGACTCAGGAAAAACGGGTTTTTGGTGCTATGTCATCCTTTCATTGTTCAGCACAAATTGTGCCTTGTCAGTTAACACCCCCCTCCTCACGCTACAAATGAATGGAACTGACTGTAGAGTGCACAATGAATGGAACTGACTGTAGAGTGCTCAGTGAATGGAACTGACTGTAGAGTGCTCAATGAATGGAACTGACTGTAGAGTGCTCAATGAATGGAACTGACTGTAGAGTGCTCAATGAATGGAACTGACTGTAGAGTGCTCAATGAATGGAACTGACTGTAGAGTGCACAATGAATGGAACTGACTGTAGAGTGCTCAATGAATGGAACTGACTGTAGAGTGCTCAATGAATGGAACTGACTGTAGAGTGCTCAATGAATATAGAACTGACTGTAGAGTGCTCAATGAATGGAACTGACTGTAGAGTGCTCAATGAATATAGAACTGACTGTAGAGTGCTCAATGAATGGAACTGACTGTAGAGTGCTCAATGAATGGAACTGACTGTAGAGTGCTCAATGAATATAGAACTGACTGTAGAGTGCTCAATGAATATAGAACTGACTGTAGAGTGCTCAATGAATGGAACTGACTGTAGAGTGCTCAATGAATGGAACTGACTGTAGAGTGCTCAATGAATATAGAACTGACTGTAGAGTGCTCAATGAATGGAACTGACTGTAGAGTGCTCAATGAATGGAACTGACTGTAGAGTGCTCAATGAATATAGAACTGACTGTAGAGTGCTCAATGAATGGAACTGACTGTAGAGTGCTCAATGAATGGAACTGACTGTAGAGTGCTCAATGAATATAGAACTGACTGTAGAGTGCTCAATGAATGGAACTGACTGTAGAGTGCTCAATGAATGGAACTGACTGTAGAGTGCACAATGAATGGAACTGACTGTAGAGTGCTCAATGAATGGAACTGACTGTAGAGTGCTCAATGAATGGAACTGACTGTAGAGTGCTCAATGAATGGAACTGACTGTAGAGTGCTCAATGAATATAGAACTGACTGTAGAGTGCTCAATGAATGGAACTGACTGTAGAGTGCTCAATGAATGGAACTGACTGTAGAGTGCACAATGAATGGAACTGACTGTAGAGTGCTCAATGAATGGAACTGACTGTAGAGTGCTCAATGAATGGAACTGACTGTAGAGTGCTGCACAATGAATGGAACTGACTGTAGAGTGCTCAATGAATGGAACTGACTGTAGAGTGCTCAATGAATGGAACTGACTGTAGAGTGCTCAATGAATGGAACTGACTGTAGAGTGCTGCACAATGAATGGAACTGACTGTAGAGTGCTCAATGAATGGAACTGACTGTAGAGTGCTCAATGAATGGAACTGACTGTAGAGTGCACAATGAATGGAACTGACTGTAGAGTGCTGCTCAATGAATGGAACTGACTGTAGAGTGCTCAATGAATGGAACTGACTGTAGAGTGCACAATGAATATAGAACTGACTGTAGAGTGCTCAATGAATGGAACTGACTGTAGAGTGCACAATGAATGGAACTGACTGTAGAGTGCACAATGAATGGAACTGACTGTAGAGTGCTCAATGAATGGAACTGACTGTAGAGTGCTCAATGAATGGAACTGACTGTAGAGTGCTGCACAATGAATGGAACTGACTGTAGAGTGCACAATGAATGGAACTGACTGTAGAGTGCTCAATGAATGGAACTGACTGTAGAGTGCTGCACAATGAATGGAACTGACTGTAGAGTGCACAATGAATGGAACTGACTGTAGAGTGCTCAATGAATGGAACTGACTGTAGAGTGCTGCTCAATGAATGGAACTGACTGTAGAGTGCTGCTCAATGAATGGAACTGACTGTAGAGTGCTGCTCAATGAATGGAACTGACTGTAGAGTGCTCAATGAATGGAACTGACTGTAGAGTGCTCAATGAATGGAACTGACTGTAGAGTGCTCAATGAATGGAACTGACTGTAGAGTGCACAATGAATGGAACTGACTGTAGAGTGCTCAATGAATGGAACTGACTGTAGAGTGCTGCACAATGAATGGAACTGACTGTAGAGTGCTCAATGAATGGAACTGACTGTAGAGTGCTCAATGAATGGAACTGACTGTAGAGTGCACAATGAATGGAACTGACTGTAGAGTGCTCAATGAATGGAACTGACTGTAGAGTGCTCAATGAATGGAACTGACTGTAGAGTGCTCAATGAATGGAACTGACTGTAGAGTGCTGCACAATGAATGGAACTGACTGTAGAGTGCTCAATGAATGGAACTGACTGTAGAGTGCTCAATGAATGGAACTGACTGTAGAGTGCTCAATGAATGGAACTGACTGTAGAGTGCTCAATGAATGGAACTGACTGTAGAGTGCTGCACAATGAATGGAACTGACTGTAGAGTGCTCAATGAATGGAACTGACTGTAGAGTGCTCAATGAATGGAACTGACTGTAGAGTGCTCAATGAATGGAACTGACTGTAGAGTGCACAATGAATGGAACTGACTGTAGAGTGCTGCACAATGAATGGAACTGACTGTAGAGTGCTCAATGAATGGAACTGACTGTAGAGTGCTGCACAATGAATGGAACTGACTGTAGAGTGCACAATGAATGGAACTGACTGTAGAGTGCTCAATGAATGGAACTGACTGTAGAGTGCTGCACAATGAATGGAACTGACTGTAGAGTGCACAATGAATGGAACTGACTGTAGAGTGCTGCACAATGAATGGAACTGACTGTAGAGTGCTGCACAATGAATGGAACTGACTGTAGAGTGCTCAATGAATGGAACTGACTGTAGAGTGCTCAATGAATGGAACTGACTGTAGAGTGCTCAATGAATGGAACTGACTGTAGAGTGCACAATGAATGGAACTGACTGTAGAGTGCTGCACAATGAATGGAACTGACTGTAGAGTGCTCAATGAATGGAACTGACTGTAGAGTGCTGCACAATGAATGGAACTGACTGTAGAGTGCTCAATGAATGGAACTGACTGTAGAGTGCTCAATGAATGGAACTGACTGTAGAGTGCTCAATGAATGGAACTGACTGTAGAGTGCACAATGAATGGAACTGACTGTAGAGTGCTGCACAATGAATGGAACTGACTGTAGAGTGCTCAATGAATGGAACTGACTGTAGAGTGCTCAATGAATGGAACTGACTGTAGAGTGCTGCACAATGAATGGAACTGACTGTAGAGTGCACAATGAATGGAACTGACTGTAGAGTGCTCAATGAATGGAACTGACTGTAGAGTGCACAATGAATGGAACTGACTGTAGAGTGCTGCACAATGAATGGAACTGACTGTAGAGTGCACAATGAATGGAACTGACTGTAGAGTGCTGCACAATGAATGGAACTGACTGTAGAGTGCTCAATGAATGGAACTGACTGTAGAGTGCTGCACAATGAATGGAACTGACTGTAGAGTGCTCAATGAATGGAACTGACTGTAGAGTGCTCAATGAATGGAACTGACTGTAGAGTGCTCAATGAATGGAACTGACTGTAGAGTGCTCAATGAATGGAACTGACTGTAGAGTGCTGCACAATGAATGGAACTGACTGTAGAGTGCTCAATGAATGGAACTGACTGTAGAGTGCTCAATGAATGGAACTGACTGTAGAGTGCTCAATGAATGGAACTGACTGTAGAGTGCACAATGAATGGAACTGACTGTAGAGTGCTGCACAATGAATGGAACTGACTGTAGAGTGCTGCACAATGAATGGAACTGACTGTAGAGTGCACAATGAATGGAACTGACTGTAGAGTGCTCAATGAATGGAACTGACTGTAGAGTGCTGCACAATGAATGGAACTGACTGTAGAGTGCTGCACAATGAATGGAACTGACTGTAGAGTGCTCAATGAATGGAACTGACTGTAGAGTGCTCAATGAATGGAACTGACTGTAGAGTGCTCAATGAATGGAACTGACTGTAGAGTGCTCAATGAATGGAACTGACTGTAGAGTGCTCAATGAATGGAACTGACTGTAGAGTGCACAATGAATGGAACTGACTGTAGAGTGCTCAATGAATGGAACTGACTGTAGAGTGCTCAATGAATGGAACTGACTGTAGAGTGCTCAATGAATGGAACTGACTGTAGAGTGCTCAATGAATGGAACTGACTGTAGAGTGCACAATGAATGGAACTGACTGTAGAGTGCTGCACAATGAATGGAACTGACTGTAGAGTGCTGCTCAATGAATGGAACTGACTGTAGAGTGCTGCACAATGAATGGAACTGACTGTAGAGTGCTCAATGAATGGAACTGACTGTAGAGTGCTGCACAATGAATGGAACTGACTGTAGAGTGCTCAATGAATGGAACTGACTGTAGAGTGCTCAATGAATGGAACTGACTGTAGAGTGCTCAATGAATGGAACTGACTGTAGAGTGCACAATGAATGGAACTGACTGTAGAGTGCTGCACAATGAATGGAACTGACTGTAGAGTGCTGCACAATGAATGGAACTGACTGTAGAGTGCTCAATGAATGGAACTGACTGTAGAGTGCTGCACAATGAATGGAACTGACTGTAGAGTGCTCAATGAATGGAACTGACTGTAGAGTGCTCAATGAATGGAACTGACTGTAGAGTGCTCAATGAATGGAACTGACTGTAGAGTGCTCAATGAATGGAACTGACTGTAGAGTGCTGCACAATGAATGGAACTGACTGTAGAGTGCACAATGAATGGAACTGACTGTAGAGTGCTCAATGAATGGAACTGACTGTAGAGTGCTCAATGAATGGAACTGACTGTAGAGTGCTGCACAATGAATGGAACTGACTGTAGAGTGCTCAATGAATGGAACTGACTGTAGAGTGCACAATGAATGGAACTGACTGTAGAGTGCTCAATGAATGGAACTGACTGTAGAGTGCTCAATGAATGGAACTGACTGTAGAGTGCTCAATGAATGGAACTGACTGTAGAGTGCTCAATGAATGGAACTGACTGTAGAGTGCTGCACAATGAATGGAACTGACTGTAGAGTGCTCAATGAATGGAACTGACTGTAGAGTGCTGCACAATGAATGGAACTGACTGTAGAGTGCTCAATGAATGGAACTGACTGTAGAGTGCTCAATGAATGGAACTGACTGTAGAGTGCTGCTCAATGAATGGAACTGACTGTAGAGTGCTGCACAATGAATGGAACTGACTGTAGAGTGCTCAATGAATGGAACTGACTGTAGAGTGCTGCACAATGAATGGAACTGACTGTAGAGTGCTCAATGAATGGAACTGACTGTAGAGTGCTCAATGAATGGAACTGACTGTAGAGTGCTGCACAATGAATGGAACTGACTTTAGAGTGCTGCACAATGAATGGAACTGACTGTAGAGTGCTCAATGAATGGAACTGACTGTAGAGTGCACAATGAATGGAACTGACTGTAGAGTGCACAATGAATGGAACTGACTGTAGAGTGCTGCACAATGAATGGAACTGACTGTAGAGTGCTCAATGAATGGAACTGACTGTAGAGTGCTGCACAATGAATGGAACTGACTGTAGAGTGCTGCACAATGAATGGAACTGACTGTAGAGTGCACAATGAATGGAACTGACTGTAGAGTGCTCAATGAATGGAACTGACTGTAGAGTGCTCAATGAATGGAACTGACTGTAGAGTGCTGCACAATGAATGGAACTGACTGTAGAGTGCTGCACAATGAATGGAACTGACTGTAGAGTGCTCAATGAATGGAACTGACTGTAGAGTGCTCAATGAATGGAACTGACTGTAGAGTGCTCAATGAATGGAACTGACTGTAGAGTGCTCAATGAATGGAACTGACTGTAGAGTGCTCAATGAATGGAACTGACTGTAGAGTGCTGCTCAATGAATGGAACTGACTGTAGAGTGCTGCACAATGAATGGAACTGACTTTAGAGTGCTCAATGAATGGAACTGACTGTAGAGTGCTCAATGAATGGAACTGACTGTAGAGTGCTCAATGAATGGAACTGACTGTAGAGTGCTCAATGAATGGAACTGACTGTAGAGTGCTCAATGAATGGAACTGACTGTAGAGTGCTCAATGCATGGAACTGACTGTAGAGTGCTCAATGAATGGAACTGACTGTAGAGTGCTCAATGAATGGAACTGACTGTAGAGTGCACAATGAATGGAACTGACTGTAGAGTGCTCAATGAATGGAACTGACTGTACAGTGCTCAATGAATGGAACTGACTGTAGAGTGCTCAATGAATGGAACTGACTGTAGAGTGCTGCACAATGAATGGAACTGACTGTAGAGTGCACAATGAATGGAACTGACTGTAGAGTGCTCAATGAATGGAACTGACTGTACAGTGCTCAATGAATGGAAC
>NW_027666120.1:0-85000 GCF_963924005.1 Protomyctophum bolini
TGATAATGATCCTACTATAGAGTGTGGTCTGTTGTGATAATGCTCCTACTATAGAGTGTGGTTTGCTGTGATAATGCTCCCTACTATAGTGTGGTTTGTTGTGATAATGCTCCCTACTATAGAGTGTGGTTTGTTGTGATAATGCTCCCTACTATAGAGTGGTTTGTTGTGATAATGCTAAAACTATAGAGTGTGGTTTGTTGTGATAATGCTCCTACTATAGAGTGGTTTGTTGTGATAATGCTCCTACTATAGAGTGTGGTTTGTTGTGATAATGCTCCCTACTATAGAGTGTGGTTTGTTGTGATAATGATCCTACTATAGAGTGTGGTTTGTTGTGATAATGCTCCCTACTATAGAGTGTATTGTTGTGATAATGATCCTACTATGGAGTGTGGTTTGTTGTGAATGAATGAATGAATGAATGAATGAATGAATGAATGAATGAATTTTTATTTTCGTGTCTTGTCAATTAAGACCCATCCCTTACGGGATTATAAGACACCAACAACATAAATAAACAATATCACGTTCACTTCTCACACAGAAGTTACACAATTGATCAAAACAAAAAACAGAAATATACATTATCATAAAATAAAATAATATAATAAATAATACATCACATATAAGTTTTCTTTGTCCTTATGTCCCAAGCTTTCTCTATATATTCTGCTAATGCAAATATCTTTTGTTCAAAAATCCATCTCAGTCGCTCTGCATCACTTAACCACATCAAATCTATATTTTTACATCTGTTAAATAACTTTTGACGTAGCTCATGATACAACGGGCAGTAGAAAAGAAAATGGAACTCATTCTCAATATCATTTATGTCACAGTAGGTGCAAATACGTTCTTCTTCTGTAACTCCTCTATACCTCCCAGTCTCAAGGTGCAAGGGCAAGATCCCAGAACGAAGTTGGGCACATAGGGATCTTTGTCTTTTGGATAATGGGGCACAGACGTACTTTTCACTAGCATAACAGCTTTTTATCGTAACAAATGTTCTCAACTTTGGTTTGTACAATATGTCCTGTGACCATTTGTTCTGAAATAAACTATAAAGTGTGTCTTTAACCATTGAGATGTTTACAACCCTGTTATTTACTGTGATAATGCTCCCTACTATAGAGTGGTTTGTTGTGATAATGCTCCCTACTATAGTGTGGTTTGTTGTGATAATGCTCCCTACTATAGAGTGTGGTTTGTTGTGATAATGCTCCCTACTATAGAGTGGTTTGTTGTGATAATGCTCCTACTATAGAGTGTGGTTTGTTGTGATAATGCTCCTACTATAGAGTGGTTTGCTGTGATAATGCTCCTACTATAGAGTGTGGTTTGTTGTGATAATGCTCCTACTATAGAGTGGTTTGTTGTGATAATGCTCCTACTATAGAGTGTGGTTTGTTGTGATAATGCTCCCTACTATAGAGTGTGGTTTGTTGTGATAATGCTCCCTACTATAGAGTGTGGTTTGCTGTGATAATGCTCCTACTATAGAGTGTGGTTTGTTGTGATAATGCTCCTACTATAGAGTGTGGTTTGTTGTGATAATGCTCCCTACTATAGAGTGTGGTTTGTTGTGATAATGATCCTACTATAGAGTGTGGTTTGTTGTGATAATGCTCCTACTTTAGAGTGTGGTTTGTTGTGATAATGCTCCTACTATAGAGTGTGGTTTGTTGTGATAATGCTCCTACTATAGAGTGTGGTTTGTTGTGATAATGCTCCCTACTATAGAGTGGTTTGTTGTGATAATGCTCCTACTTTAGAGTGTGGTTTGTTGTGATAATGCTCCTACTATAGAGTGTGGTTTGTCGTGATAATGCTCCCTACTATAGAGTGTATTGTTGTGATAATGATCCTACTATAGAGTGTGGTTTGTTGTGATAATGCTCCCTACTATAGAGTGTGGTTTGTTGTGATAATGCTCCCTACTATAGAGTGTGGTTTGTTGTGATAATGCTCCTACTATAGAGTGTGGTTTGTTGTGATAATGATCCTACTATAGAGTGTGGTTTGTTGTGATAATGCTCCCTACTATAGAGTGTGGTTTGTTGTGATAATGCTCCCTACTATAGAGTGGTTTGTTGTGATAATGATCCTACTATAGAGTGTGGTTTGTTGTGATAATGCTCCCTACTATAGAGTGTGGTTTGTTGTGATAATGCTCCCTACTATAGAGTGGTTTGTTGTGATAATGATCCTACTATAGAGTGTGGTCTGTTGTGATAATGCTCCCTACTATAGAGTGTGGTTTGCTGTGATAATGCTCCGACTATAAGAAGACCATGTAGAGTTACAGTATATAGGGCTGACTGGGAGGGAAGACCATGTAGAGTTACAGTATATAGGGCAGACTTGGGGGAAGACCATGTAGAGTTACAGTATATAGGGCTGACTGGGGGGGAAGACCATGTAGAGTTACAGTATATAGGGCTGACTGGGGGGGAAGACCATGTAGAGTTACAGTATATAGGGCTGACTGGGGGGAAGACCATGTGGAGTTACAGTATCTCTACATGGTCTTCCCCACAGTCAGCCCTATATACTGTAACTCTACATGGTATTCCCCACAGTCAGCCCTATATACTGTAACTCTACATGGTCTTCCCCCACAGTCAGCCCTATATAATGTAACTCTACATGGTCTCCCCCCCAGTCAGCCCTATATACTGTAACTCTACATGGTCTCCCCCCAGTCAGCCCTATATACTGTAACTCTACATGGTCTTCCCCACAGTCAGCCCTATATACTGTAACTCTACATGGTCTTCCCTCCCAGTCAGCCCTATATACTGTAACTCTACATGGTCTTCCCCCCAGTCAGCCCTATATACTGTAACTCTACATGGTCTTCCCCCCCAGTCAGCCCTATATACTGTAACTCTACATGGTCTTCCCCCCAGTCAGCCCTATATACTGTAACTCTACATGGTCTTCCCCATAGTCAGCCCTATATACTGTAACTCTACATGGTCTTCCCCACAGTCAGCCCTATATACTGTAACTCTACATGGTCTTCCCCCCAGTCAGCCCTATATACTGTAACTCTACATGGTCTTCCCCCCCAGTCAGCCCTATATACTGTAACTCTACATGGTCTTCCCCCCAGTCAGCCCTATATACTGTAACTCTACATGGTCTTCCCCCCCAGTCAGCCCTATATACTGTAACTCTACATGGTCTTCCCCCCCAGTCAGCCCTATATACTGTAACTCTACATGGTCTTCCCTCCCAGTCAGCCCTATATACTGTAACTCTACATGGTCTTCCCCCCCAGTCAGCCCTATATACTGTAACTCTACATGGTCTTCCCCCCCCAGTCAGCCCTATATACTGTAACTCTACATGGTCTTCCCCCCCAGTCAGCCCTATATACTGTAACTCTACATGGTCTTCCCCCCCCAGTCAGCCCTATATACTGTAACTCTACATGGTCTTCCCTCCCAGTCAGCCCTATATACTGTAACTCTACATGGTCTTCCCCACAGTCAGCCCTATATACTGTAACTCTACATGGTCTTCCCCCCAGTCAGCCCTATATACTGTAACTCTACATGGTCTTCCCCCCCAGTCAGCCCTATATACTGTAACTCTACATGGTCTTCCCCCCAGTCAGCCCTATATACTGTAACTCTACATGGTCTTCCCCCCCCAGTCAGCCCTATATACTGTAACTCTACATGGTCTTCCCTCCCAGTCAGCCCTATATACTGTAACTCTACATGGTCTTCCCCACAGTCAGCCCTATATACTGTAACTCTACATGGTCTTCCCTCCCAGTCAGCCCTATATACTGTAACTCTACATGGTCTTCCCCCCAGTCAGCCCTATATACTGTAACTCTACATGGTCTTCCCTCCCAGTCAGCCCTATATACCGTAACTCTACATGGTCTTCCCCACAGTCAGCCCTATATACTGTAACTCTACATGGTCTTCCCCCCAGTCAGCCCTATATACTGTAACTCTACATGGTCTTCCCCCCCAGTCAGCCCTATATACTGTAACTCTACATGGTCTTCCCCCCAGTCAGCCCTATATACTGTAACTCTACATGGTCTTCCCTCCCAGTCAGCCCTATATACTGTAACTCTACATGGTCTTCCCTCCCAGTCAGCCCTATATACTGTAACTCTACATGGTCTTCCCCCCAGTCAGCCCTATATACTGTAACTCTACATGGTCTTCCCCCCAGTCAGCCCTATATACTGTAACTCTACACGGTCTTCCCCCCAGTCAGCCCTATATACTGTAACTCTACATGGTCTTCCCCCCAGTCAGCCCTATATACTGTAACTCTACATGGTCTTCCCTCCCAGTCAGCCCTATATACTGTAACTCTACATGGTCTTCCCTCCCAGTCAGCCCTATATACTGTAACTCTACATGGTCTTCCCCCCAGTCAGCCCTATATACTGTAACTCTACACAGTCTTCCCCCCAGTCAGCCCTATATACTGTAACTCTACATGGTCTTCCCCCCCAGTCAGCCCTATATACTGTAACTCTACATGGTCTTCCCTCCCAGTCAGCCCTATATACTGTAACTCTACATGGTCTTCCCCCCAGTCAGCCCTATATACTGTAACTCTACACAGTCTTCCCCCCAGTCAGCCCTATATACTGTAACTCTACATGGTCTTCCCTCCCAGTCAGCCCTATATACTGTAACTCTACATGGTCTTCCCCCCAGTCAGCCCTATACACTGTAACTCTACATGGTCTTCCCCCCCAGTCAGCCCTATATACTGTAACTCTACATGGTCTTCCCTCCCAGTCAGCCCTATATACTGTAACTCTACATGGTCTTCCCCCCAGTCAGCCCTATATACTGTAACTCTACATGGTCTTCCCCACAGTCAGCCCTATATACTGTAACTCTACATGGTCTTCCCTCCCAGTCAGCCCTATATACTGTAACTCTACATGGTCTTCCCCCCAGTCAGCCCTATATACTGTAACTCTACATGGTCTTCCCCCCAGTCAGCCCTATATACTGTAACTCTACACGGTCTTCCCCCCAGTCAGCCCTATATACTGTAACTCTACATGGTCTTCCCCCCAGTCAGCCCTATATACTGTAACTCTACATGGTCTTCCCTCCCAGTCAGCCCTATATACTGTAACTCTACATGGTCTTCCCCACAGTCAGCCCTATATACTGTAACTCCACATGATCTTCCCCCCAGTCAGCCCTATATACTGTAACTCTACATGGTCTTCCCCCCCCAGTCAGCCCTATATACTGTAACTCTACATGGTCTTCCCCCCAGTCAGCCCTATATACTGTAACTCTACATGGTCCTCCCCCCAGTCAGCCCTATATACTGTAACTCTACATGGTCTTCCCTCCCAGTCAGCCCTATATACTGTAACTCTACATGGTCTTCCCCACAGTCAGCCCTATATACTGTAACTCTACATGGTCTTCCCTCCCAGTCAGCCCTATATACTGTAACTCTACATGGTCTTCCCCCCAGTCAGCCCTATATACTGTAACTCTACATGGTCTTCCCCCCAGTCAGCCCTATATACTGTAACTCTACACGGTCTTCCCCCCAGTCAGCCCTATATACTGTAACTCTACATGGTCTTCCCCCCATATACTGTAACTCTACATGGTCTTCCCCCCAGTCAGCCCTATATACTGTAACTCTACATGGTCTTCCCCCCAGTCAGCCCTATATACTGTAACTCTACATGGTCTTCCCCCCCAGTCAGCCCTATATACTGTAACTCTACATGGTCTTCCCCCCCAGTCAGCCCTATATACTGTAACTCTACATGGTCTTCCCCCCTCCCAGTCAGCCCTATATACTGTAACTCTACATGGTCTTCCCCCCAGTCAGCCCTATATACTGTAACTCTACACGGTCTTCCCTCCCAGTCAGCCCTATATACTGTAACTCTACATGGTCTTCCCCCCAGTCAGCCCTATATACTGTAACTCTACAGGGTCTTCCCCCCAGTCAGCCCTATATACTGTAACTCTACATGGTCTTCCCCACAGTCAGCCCTATATACTGTAACTCTACATGGTCTTCCCCCCAGTCAGCCCTATATACTGTAACTCTACATGGTCTTCCCCCCCAGTCAGCCCTATATACTGTAACTCTTCATGGTCTTCCCCCCAGTCAGCCCTATATACTGTAACTCTACATGGTCTTCCCCCCAGTCAGCCCTATATACTGTAACTCTACATGGTCTTCCCTCCCAGTCAGCCCTATATACTGTAACTCTACATGGTCTTCCCCACAGTCAGCCCTATATACTGTAACTCTACATGGTCTTCCCCATAGTCAGCCCTATATACTGTAACTCTACATGGTCTTCCCTCCCAGTCAGCCCTACATACTGTAACTCTACATGGTCTTCCCTCCCAGTCAGCCCTATATACTGTAACTCTACATGGTCTTCCCCCCCAGTCAGCCCTATATACTGTAACTCTACATGGCCTTCCCCCCAGTCAGCCCTATATACTGTAACTCTACACAGTCTTCCCCCCAGTCAGCCCTATATACTGTAACTCTACATGGTCTTCCCCCCCAGTCAGCCCTATATACTGTAACTCTACATGGTCTTCCCTCCCAGTCAGCCCTATATACTGTAACTCTACATGGTCTTCCCTCCCAGTCAGCCCTATATACTGTAACTCTACATGGTCTTCCCCCCAGTCAGCCCTATATACTGTAACTCTACACAGTCTTCCCCCCAGTCAGCCCTATATACTGTAACTCTACATGGTCTTCCCCCCCAGTCAGCCCTATATACTGTAACTCTACATGGTCTTCCCTCCCAGTCAGCCCTATATACTGTAACTCTACATGGTCTTCCCCCCAGTCAGCCCTATATACTGTAACTCTACATGGTCTTCCCCCCCAGTCAGCCCTATATACTGTAACTCTACATGGTCTTCCCCCCCAGTCAGCCCTATATACTGTAACTCTACATGGTCTTCCCCCCAGTCAGCCCTATATACTGTAACTCTACATGGTCTCCCTCCCAGTCAGCCCTATATACTGTAACTCTACATGGTCTTCCCTCCCAGTCAGCCCTATATACTGTAACTCTACATGGTCTTCCCCACAGTCAGCCCTATATACTGTAACTCTACATGGTCTTCCCTCCCAGTCAGCCCTATATACTGTAACTCTACATGGTCTTCCCTCCCAGTCAGCCCTACATACTGTAACTCTACATGGTCTTCCCTCCCAGTCAGCCCTATATACTGTAACTCTACATGGTCTTCCCCCCCAGTCAGCCCTATATACTGTAACTCTACATGGTCTTCCCCCCAGTCAGCCCTATATACTGTAACTCTACACGGTCTTCCCCCCAGTCAGCCCTATATACTGTAACTCTACATGGTCTTCCCCCCAGTCAGCCCTATATACTGTAACTCTACATGGTCTTCCCTCCCAGTCAGCCCTATATACTGTAACTCTACATGGTCTTCCCCCCAGTCAGCCCTATATACTGTAACTCTACATGGTCTTCCCTCCCACCATGGTGTGGTTTGTTGTGATAATGATCCTACTATAGAGTGTGGTTTGTTGTGATAATGCTCCTACTATAGAGTGGTTTGTTGTGATAATGCTCCCTACTATAGAGTGTGGTTTGTTGTGATAATGCTCCCTACTATAGAGTGTGGTTTGTTGTGATAATGCTCCTACTATAGTGTGGTTTGTTGTGATAATGCTCCTACTATAGAGTGTGGTTTGTTGTGATAATGCTCCTACTATAGAGTGTGGTTTGTTGTGATAATGCTCCCAACTATAGAGTGTGGTTTGTTGTGATAATGCTCCTACTTTAGAGTGTGGTTTGTTGTGATAATGCTCCTACTATAGAGTGTGGTTTGTTGTGATAATGCTCCCTACTATAGAGTGGTTTGTTGTGATAATGATCCTACTATAGAGTGTGGTCTGTTGTGATAATGCTCCTACTATAGAGTGTGGTTTGCTGTGATAATGCTCCCTACTATAGTGTGGTTTGTTGTGATAATGCTCCCTACTATAGAGTGTGGTTTGTTGTGATAATGCTCCCTACTATAGAGTGGTTTGTTGTGATAATGCTAAAACTATAGAGTGTGGTTTGTTGTGATAATGCTCCTACTATAGAGTGGTTTGTTGTGATAATGCTCCTACTATAGAGTGTGGTTTGTTGTGATAATGCTCCCTACTATAGAGTGTGGTTTGTTGTGATAATGATCCTACTATAGAGTGTGGTTTGTTGTGATAATGCTCCCTACTATAGAGTGTATTGTTGTGATAATGATCCTACTATGGAGTGTGGTTTGTTGTGATAATGCTCCCTACTATAGAGTGGTTTGTTGTGATAATGCTCCCTACTATAGTGTGGTTTGTTGTGATAATGCTCCCTACTATAGAGTGTGGTTTGTTGTGATAATGCTCCCTACTATAGAGTGGTTTGTTGTGATAATGCTCCTACTATAGAGTGTGGTTTGTTGTGATAATGCTCCTACTATAGAGTGGTTTGCTGTGATAATGCTCCTACTATAGAGTGTGGTTTGTTGTGATAATGCTCCTACTATAGAGTGGTTTGTTGTGATAATGCTCCTACTATAGAGTGTGGTTTGTTGTGATAATGCTCCCTACTATAGAGTGTGGTTTGTTGTGATAATGCTCCCTACTATAGAGTGTGGTTTGCTGTGATAATGCTCCTACTATAGAGTGTGGTTTGTTGTGATAATGCTCCTACTATAGAGTGTGGTTTGTTGTGATAATGCTCCCTACTATAGAGTGTGGTTTGTTGTGATAATGATCCTACTATAGAGTGTGGTTTGTTGTGATAATGCTCCTACTTTAGAGTGTGGTTTGTTGTGATAATGCTCCTACTATAGAGTGTGGTTTGTTGTGATAATGCTCCTACTATAGAGTGTGGTTTGTTGTGATAATGCTCCCTACTATAGAGTGGTTTGTTGTGATAATGCTCCTACTATAGAGTGTGGTTTGTTGTGATAATGCTCCTACTATAGAGTGTGGTTTGTCGTGATAATGCTCCCTACTATAGAGTGTATTGTTGTGATAATGATCCTACTATAGAGTGTGGTTTGTTGTGATAATGCTCCCTACTATAGAGTGTGGTTTGTTGTGATAATGCTCCCTACTATAGAGTGTGGTTTGTTGTGATAATGCTCCTACTATAGAGTGTGGTTTGTTGTGATAATGATCCTACTATAGAGTGTGGTTTGTTGTGATAATGCTCCCTACTATAGAGTGTGGTTTGTTGTGATAATGCTCCCTACTATAGAGTGGTTTGTTGTGATAATGATCCTACTATAGAGTGTGGTCTGTTGTGATAATGCTCCCTACTATAGAGTGTGGTTTGCTGTGATAATGCTCCGACTATAAGAAGACCATGTAGAGTTACAGTATATAGGGCTGACTGGGAGGGAAGACCATGTAGAGTTACAGTATATAGGGCAGACTGGGGGGAAGACCATGTAGAGTTACAGTATATAGGGCTGACTGGGGGGGAAGACCATGTAGAGTTACAGTATATAGGGCTGACTGGGGGGGAAGACCATGTAGAGTTACAGTATATAGGGCTGACTGGGGGGAAGACCATGTGGAGTTACAGTATCTCTACATGGTCTTCCCCACAGTCAGCCCTATATACTGTAACTCTACATGGTCTTCCCCACAGTCAGCCCTATATACTGTAACTCTACATGGTCTTCCCCCACAGTCAGCCCTATATAATGTAACTCTACATGGTCTCCCCCCCAGTCAGCCCTATATACTGTAACTCTACATGGTCTCCCCCCCAGTCAGCCCTATATACTGTAACTCTACATGGTCTTCCCCACAGTCAGCCCTATATACTGTAACTCTACATGGTCTTCCCTCCCAGTCAGCCCTATATACTGTAACTCTACATGGTCTTCCCCCCAGTCAGCCCTTGATACTGTAACTCTACATGGTCTTCCCCCCCAGTCAGCCCTATATACTGTAACTCTACATGGTCTTCCCCCCAGTCAGCCCTATATACTGTAACTCTACATGGTCTTCCCCATAGTCAGCCCTATATACTGTAACTCTACATGGTCTTCCCCACAGTCAGCCCTATATACTGTAACTCTACATGGTCTTCCCCCCAGTCAGCCCTATATACTGTAACTCTACATGGTCTTCCCCCCAGTCAGCCCTATATACTGTAACTCTACATGGTCTTCCCCCCCAGTCAGCCCTATATACTGTAACTCTACATGGTCTTCCCTCCCAGTCAGCCCTATATACTGTAACTCTACATGGTCTTCCCCCCCAGTCAGCCCTATATACTGTAACTCTACATGGTCTTCCCCCCCCAGTCAGCCCTATATACTGTAACTCTACATGGTCTTCCCTCCCAGTCAGCCCTATATACTGTAACTCTACATGGTCTTCCCTCCCAGTCAGCCCTATATACTGTAACTCTACATGGTCTTCCCCCCAGTCAGCCCTATATACTGTAACTCTACATGGTCTTCCCCCCAGTCAGCCCTATATACTGTAACTCTACATGGTCTTCCCCCCCAGTCAGCCCTATATACTGTAACTCTACATGGTCTTCCCTCCCAGTCAGCCCTATATACTGTAACTCTACATGGTCTTTCCCCCCAGTCTGCCCTATATACTGTAACTCTACATGGTCTTCCCTCCCAGTCAGCCCTATATACTGTAACTCTACATGGTCTTCCCCCCAGTCAGCCCTATATACTGTAACTCTACATGGTCTTCCCCCCAGTCAGCCCTATATACTGTAACTCTACATGGTCTTCCCCCCAGTCAGCCCTATATACTGTAACTCTACAGGGTCTTCCCTCCCAGTCAGCCCTATATACTGTAACTCTACATGGTCTTCCCTCCCAGTCAGCCCTATATACTGTAACTCTACATGGTCTTCCCCCCAGTCAGCCCTATATACTGTAACTCTACATGGTCTTCCCCCCCCAGTCAGCCCTATATACTGTAACTCTACATGGTCTTCCCCCCAGTCAGCCCTATATACTGTAACTCTACATGGTCTTCCCCCCCCAGTCAGCCCTATATACTGTAACTCTACATGGTCTTCCCTCCCAGTCAGCCCTATATACTGTAACTCTACATGGTCTTCCCTCCCAGTCAGCCCTATATACTGTAACTCTACATGGTCTTCCCCCCAGTCAGCCCTATATACTGTAACTCTACATGGTCTTCCCCCCAGTCAGCCCTATATACTGTAACTCTACATGGTCTTCCCTCCCAGTCAGCCCTATATACTGTAACTCTACATGGTCTTCCCCCCAGTCAGCCCTATATACTGTAACTCTACATGGTCTTCCCCACAGTCAGCCCTATATACTGTAACTCTACATGGTCTTCCCTCCCAGTCAGCCCTATATACTGTAACTCTACATGGTCTTCCCCCCAGTCAGCCCTATATACTGTAACTCTACATGGTCTTCCCCCCAGTCAGCCCTATATACTGTAACTCTACACGGTCTTCCCCCCAGTCAGCCCTATATACTGTAACTCTACATGGTCTTCCCCCCAGTCAGCCCTATATACTGTAACTCTACATGGTCTTCCCTCCCAGTCAGCCCTATATACTGTAACTCTACATGGTCTTCCCCACAGTCAGCCCTATATACTGTAACTCTACATGGTCTTCCCCCCAGTCAGCCCTATATACTGTAACTCTACATGGTCTTCCCCCCCCAGTCAGCCCTATATACTGTAACTCTACATGGTCTTCCCCCCAGTCAGCCCTATATACTGTAACTCTACATGGTCTTCCCTCCCAGTCAGCCCTATATACTGTAACTCTACATGGTCTTCCCCACAGTCAGCCCTATATACTGTAACTCTACATGGTCTTCCCTCCCAGTCAGCCCTATATACTGTAACTCTACATGGTCTTCCCCCCAGTCAGCCCTATATACTGTAACTCTACATGGTCTTCCCCCCAGTCAGCCCTATATACTGTAACTCTACACGGTCTTCCCCCCAGTCAGCCCTATATACTGTAACTCTACATGGTCTTCCCCCCAGTCAGCCCTATATACTGTAACTCTACATGGTCTTCCCCCCAGTCAGCCCAATATACTGTAACTCTACATGGTCTTCCCCCCAGTCAGCCCTATATACTGTAACTCTACATGGTCTTCCCCCCCAGTCAGCCCTATATACTGTAACTCTACATGGTCTTCCCCCCCAGTCAGCCCTATATACTGTAACTCTACATGGTCTTCCCCCCTCCCAGTCAGCCCTATATACTGTAACTATACATGGTCTTCCCCCCAGTCAGCCCTATATACTGTAACTCTACACGGTCTTCCCTCCCAGTCAGCCCTATATACTGTAACTCTACATGGTCTTCCCCCCAGTCAGCCCTATATACTGTAACTCTACATGGTCTTCCCTCCCAGTCAGCCCTATATACTGTAACTCTACATGGTCTTCCCCACAGTCAGCCCTATATACTGTAACTCTACATGGTCTTCCCTCCCAGTCAGCCCTATATACTGTAACTCTACATGGTCTTCCCCCCAGTCAGCCCTATATACTGTAACTCTACATGGTCTTCCCCCCAGTCAGCCCTATATACTGTAACTCTACATGGTCTTCCCCCCAGTCAGCCCTATATACTGTAACTCTACATGGTCTTCCCCCCAGTCAGCCCTATATACTGTAACTCTACATGGTCTTCCCCCCAGTCAGCCCTATATACTGTAACTCTACATGGTCTTCCCCCCAGTCAGCCCTATATACTGTAACTCTACATGGTCTTCCCCCCCAGTCAGCCCTATATACTGTAACTCTACATGGTCTTCCCCCCAGTCAGCCCTATATACTGTAACTCTACACGGTCTTCCCCCCAGTCAGCCCTATATACTGTAACTCTACATGGTCTTCCCCCCCAGTCAGCCCTATATACTGTAACTCTACATGGTCTTCCCTCCCAGTCAGCCCTATATACTGTAACTCTACATGGTCTTCCCCCCAGTCAGCCCTATATACTGTAACTCTACATGGTCTTCCCTCCCACCATGGTGTGGTTTGTTGTGATAATGATCCTACTATAGAGTGTGGTTTGTTGTGATAATGCTCCCTACTATAGAGTGGTTTGTTGTGATAATGATCCTACTATAGAGTGTGGTCTGTTGTGATAATGCTCCCTACTATAGAGTGTGGTTTGCTGTGATAATGCTCCGACTATAAGAAGACCATGTAGAGTTACAGTATATAGGGCTGACTGGGAGGGAAGACCATGTAGAGTTACAGTATATAGGGCAGACTGGGGGGAAGACCATGTAGAGTTACAGTATATAGGGCTGACTGGGGGGGAAGACCATGTAGAGTTACAGTATATAGGGCTGACTGGGGGGGAAGACCATGTAGAGTTACAGTATATAGGGCTGACTGGGGGGAAGACCATGTGGAGTTACAGTATCTCTACATGGTCTTCCCCACAGTCAGCCCTATATACTGTAACTCTACATGGTCTTCCCCACAGTCAGCCCTATATACTGTAACTCTACATGTCCTTCCCCCACAGTCAGCCCTATATAATGTAACTCTACATGGTCTCCCCCCCAGTCAGCCCTATATACTGTAACTCTACATGGTCTCCCCCCCAGTCAGCCCTATATACTGTAACTCTACATGGTCTTCCCCACAGTCAGCCCTATATACTGTAACTCTACATGGTCTTCCCTCCCAGTCAGCCCTATATACTGTAACTCTACATGGTCTTCCCCCCAGTCAGCCCTATATACTGTAACTCTACATGGTCTTCCCCCCCAGTCAGCCCTATATACTGTAACTCTACATGGTCTTCCCCCCAGTCAGCCCTATATACTGTAACTCTACATGGTCTTCCCCATAGTCAGCCCTATATACTGTAACTCTACATGGTCTTCCCCACAGTCAGCCCTATATACTGTAACTCTACATGGTCTTCCCCCCAGTCAGCCCTATATACTGTAACTCTACATGGTCTTCCCCCCCAGTCAGCCCTATATACTGTAACTCTACATGGTCTTCCCCCCCAGTCAGCCCTATATACTGTAACTCTACATGGTCTTCCCTCCCAGTCAGCCCTATATACTGTAACTCTACATGGTCTTCCCCCCCAGTCAGCCCTATATACTGTAACTCTACATGGTCTTCCCCCCCCAGTCAGCCCTATATACTGTAACTCTACATGGTCTTCCCTCCCAGTCAGCCCTATATACTGTAACTCTACATGGTCTTCCCCCCAGTCTGCCCTATATACTGTAACTCTACATGGTCTTCCCTCCCAGTCAGCCCTATATACTGTAACTCTACATGGTCTTCCCCCCAGTCAGCCCTATATACTGTAACTCTACATGGTCTTCCCCCCAGTCAGCCCTATATACTGTAACTCTACATGGTCTTCCCCCCAGTCAGCCCTATATACTGTAACTCTACATGGTCTTCCCTCCCAGTCAGCCCTACATACTGTAACTCTACATGGTCTTCCCCCCAGTCAGCCCTATATACTGTAACTCTACACAGTCTTCCCCCCAGTCAGCCCTATATACTGTAACTCTACACAGTCTTCCCCACAGTCAGCCCTATATACTGTAACTCTACATGGTCTTCCCTCCCAGTCAGCCCTATATACTGTAACTCTACATGGTCTTCCCCACAGTCAGCCCTATATACTGTAACTCTACATGGTCTTCCCCCCAGTCAGCCCTATATACTGTAACTCTACATGGTCTTCCCCCCCCAGTCAGCCCTATATACTGTAACTCTACATGGTCTTCCCCCCCCAGTCAGCCCTATATACTGTAACTCTACATGGTCTTCCCCCCAGTCAGCCCTATATACTGTAACTCTACATGGTCTTCCCCCCAGTCAGCCCTATATACTGTAACTCTACACGGTCTTCCCCCCAGTCAGCCCTATATACTGTAACTCTACATGGTCTTCCCCCCAGTCAGCCCTATATACTGTAACTCTACATGGTCTTCCCTCCCAGTCAGCCCTATATACTGTAACTCTACATGGTCTTCCCCACAGTCAGCCCTATATACTGTAACTCTACATGGTCTTCCCCCCAGTCAGCCCTATATACTGTAACTCTACATGGTCTTCCCCCCCCAGTCAGCCCTATATACTGTAACTCTACATGGTCTTCCCCCCCCAGTCAGCCCTATATACTGTAACTCTACATGGTCTTCCCCCCAGTCAGCCCTATATACTGTAACTCTACATGGTCTTCCCCCCAGTCAGCCCTATATACTGTAACTCTACATGGTCTTCCCTCCCAGTCAGCCCTATATACTGTAACTCTACATGGTCTTCCCCACAGTCAGCCCTATATACTGTAACTCTACATGGTCTTCCCTCCCAGTCAGCCCTATATACTGTAACTCTACATGGTCTTCCCCCCAGTCAGCCCTATATACTGTAACTCTACATGGTCTTCCCCCCAGTCAGCCCTATATACTGTAACTCTACATGGTCTTCCCCCCTCCCAGTCAGCCCTATATACTGTAACTCTACATGGTCTTCCCCCCAGTCAGCCCTATATACTGTAACTCTACACGGTCTTCCCTCCCAGTCAGCCCTATATACTGTAACTCTACATGGTCTTCCCTCCCAGTCAGCCCTATATACTGTAACTCTACATGGTCTTCCCCCCCAGTCAGCCCTATATACTGTAACTCTACATGGTCTCCCTCCCAGTCAGCCCTATATACTGTAACTCTACATGGTCTTCCCTCCCAGTCAGCCCTATATACTGTAACTCTACATGGTCTTCTCCACAGTCAGCCCTATATACTGTAACTCTACATGGTCTTCCCTCCCAGTCAGCCCTATATACTGTAACTCTACATGGTCTTCCCTCCCAGTCAGCCCTATATACTGTAACTCTACATGGTCTTCCCCCCAGTCAGCCCTATATACTGTAACTCTACATGGTCTTCCCTCCCACCATGGTGTGGTTTGTTGTGATAATGATCCTACTATAGAGTGTGGTTTGTTGTGATAATGCTCCTACTATAGAGTGGTTTGTTGTGATAATGCTCCCTACTATAGAGTGTGGTTTGTTGTGATAATGCTCCCTACTATAGAGTGTGGTTTGTTGTGATAATGCTCCTACTATAGTGTGGTTTGTTGTGATAATGCTCCTACTATAGAGTGGTTTGTTGTGATAATGCTCCCAACTATAGAGTGTGGTTTGTTGTGATAATGCTCCTACTTTAGAGTGTGGTTTGTTGTGATAATGCTCCTACTATAGAGTGTGGTTTGTTGTGATAATGCTCCTACTATAGAGTGGTTTGTTGTGATAATGCTCCCAACTATAGAGTGTGGTTTGTTGTGATAATGCTCCTACTTTAGAGTGTGGTTTGTTGTGATAATGCTCCTACTATAGAGTGTGGTTTGTTGTGATAATGCTCCCTACTATAGAGTGGTTTGTTGTGATAATGATCCTACTATAGAGTGTGGTCTGTTGTGATAATGCTCCTACTATAGAGTGTGGTTTGCTGTGATAATGCTCCCTACTATAGTGTGGTTTGTTGTGATAATGCTCCCTACTATAGAGTGTGGTTTGTTGTGATAATGCTCCCTACTATAGAGTGGTTTGTTGTGATAATGCTAAAACTATAGAGTGTGGTTTGTTGTGATAATGCTCCTACTATAGAGTGGTTTGTTGTGATAATGCTCCTACTATAGAGTGTGGTTTGTTGTGATAATGCTCCCTACTATAGAGTGTGGTTTGTTGTGATAATGATCCTACTATAGAGTGTGGTTTGTTGTGATAATGCTCCCTACTATAGAGTGTATTGTTGTGATAATGATCCTACTATGGAGTGTGGTTTGTTGTGATAATGCTCCCTACTATAGAGTGGTTTGTTGTGATAATGCTCCCTACTATAGTGTGGTTTGTTGTGATAATGCTCCCTACTATAGAGTGTGGTTTGTTGTGATAATGCTCCCTACTATAGAGTGGTTTGTTGTGATAATGCTCCTACTATAGAGTGTGGTTTGTTGTGATAATGCTCCTACTATAGAGTGGTTTGCTGTGATAATGCTCCTACTATAGAGTGTGGTTTGTTGTGATAATGCTCCTACTATAGAGTGGTTTGTTGTGATAATGCTCCTACTATAGAGTGTGGTTTGTTGTGATAATGCTCCCTACTATAGAGTGTGGTTTGTTGTGATAATGCTCCCTACTATAGAGTGTGGTTTGCTGTGATAATGCTCCTACTATAGAGTGTGGTTTGTTGTGATAATGCTCCTACTATAGAGTGTGGTTTGTTGTGATAATGCTCCCTACTATAGAGTGTGGTTTGTTGTGATAATGATCCTACTATAGAGTGTGGTTTGTTGTGATAATGCTCCTACTTTAGAGTGTGGTTTGTTGTGATAATGCTCCTACTATAGAGTGTGGTTTGTTGTGATAATGCTCCTACTATAGAGTGTGGTTTGTTGTGATAATGCTCCCTACTATAGAGTGGTTTGTTGTGATAATGCTCCTACTATAGAGTGTGGTTTGTTGTGATAATGCTCCTACTATAGAGTGTGGTTTGTCGTGATAATGCTCCCTACTATAGAGTGTATTGTTGTGATAATGATCCTACTATAGAGTGTGGTTTGTTGTGATAATGCTCCCTACTATAGAGTGTGGTTTGTTGTGATAATGCTCCCTACTATAGAGTGTGGTTTGTTGTGATAATGCTCCTACTATAGAGTGTGGTTTGTTGTGATAATGATCCTACTATAGAGTGTGGTTTGTTGTGATAATGCTCCCTACTATAGAGTGTGGTTTGTTGTGATAATGCTCCCTACTATAGAGTGGTTTGTTGTGATAATGATCCTACTATAGAGTGTGGTCTGTTGTGATAATGCTCCCTACTATAGAGTGTGGTTTGCTGTGATAATGCTCCGACTATAAGAAGACCATGTAGAGTTACAGTATATAGGGCTGACTGGGAGGGAAGACCATGTAGAGTTACAGTATATAGGGCAGACTTGGGGGAAGACCATGTAGAGTTACAGTATATAGGGCTGACTGGGGGGGAAGACCATGTAGAGTTACAGTATATAGGGCTGACTGGGGGGGAAGACCATGTAGAGTTACAGTATATAGGGCTGACTGGGGGGAAGACCATGTGGAGTTACAGTATCTCTACATGGTCTTCCCCACAGTCAGCCCTATATACTGTAACTCTACATGGTATTCCCCACAGTCAGCCCTATATACTGTAACTCTACATGGTCTTCCCCCACAGTCAGCCCTATATAATGTAACTCTACATGGTCTCCCCCCCAGTCAGCCCTATATACTGTAACTCTACATGGTCTCCCCCCCAGTCAGCCCTATATACTGTAACTCTACATGGTCTTCCCCACAGTCAGCCCTATATACTGTAACTCTACATGGTCTTCCCTCCCAGTCAGCCCTATATACTGTAACTCTACATGGTCTTCCCCCCAGTCAGCCCTATATACTGTAACTCTACATGGTCTTCCCCCCCAGTCAGCCCTATATACTGTAACTCTACATGGTCTTCCCCCCAGTCAGCCCTATATACTGTAACTCTACATGGTCTTCCCCATAGTCAGCCCTATATACTGTAACTCTACATGGTCTTCCCCACAGTCAGCCCTATATACAGTAACTCTACATGGTCTTCCCCCCAGTCAGCCCTATATACTGTAACTCTACATGGTCTTCCCCCCCAGTCAGCCCTATATACTGTAACTCTACATGGTCTTCCCCCAGTCAGCCCTATATACTGTAACTCTACATGGTCTTCCCCACAGTCAGCCCTATATACTGTAACTCTACATGGTCTTCTCTCCCAGTCAGCCCTATATACTGTAACTCTACATGGTCTTCCCCCCAGTCAGCCCTATATACTGTAACTCTACATGGTCTTCCCCCCCAGTCAGCCCTATATACTGTAACTCTACATGGTCTTCCCCCCAGTCAGCCCTATATACTGTAACTCTACATGGTCTTCCCCATAGTCAGCCCTATATACTGTAACTCTACATGGTCTTCCCCACAGTCAGCCCTATATACTGTAACTCTACATGGTCTTCCCCCCAGTCAGCCCTATATACTGTAACTCTACATGGTCTTCCCCCCAGTCAGCCCTATATACTGTAACTCTACCCGTCTTCCCCCCAGTCAGCCCTATATACTGTAACTCTACATGGCCTTCCCTCCCAGTCAGCCCTATATACTGTAACTCTACATGGTCTTCCCCCCAGTCAGCCCTATATACTGTAACTCTACATGGTCTTCCCCCCAGTCAGCCCTATATACTGTAACTCTACACGGTCTTCCCCCCAGTCAGCCCTATATACTGTAACTCTACATGGTCTTCCCCCCAGTCAGCCCTATATACTGTAACTCTACATTGTCTTCCCTCCCAGTCAGCCCTATATACTGTAACTCTACATGGTCTTCCCCACAGTCAGCCCTATATACTGTAACTCTACATGATCTTCCCCCCAGTCAGCCCTATATACTGTAACTCTACATGGTCTTCCCCCCCCAGTCAGCCCTATATACTGTAACTCTACATGGTCTTCCCCCCAGTCAGCCCTATATACTGTAACTCTACATGGTCTTCCCCCCAGTCAGCCCTATATACTGTAACTCTACATGGTCTTCCCTCCCAGTCAGCCCTATATACTGTAACTCTACATGGTCTTCCCCACAGTCAGCCCTATATACTGTAACTCTACATGGTCTTCCCTCCCAGTCAGCCCTATATACTGTAACTCTACATGGTCTTCCCCCAGTCAGCCCTATATACTGTAACTCTACATGGTCTTCCCCCCAGTCAGCCCTATATACTGTAACTCTACACGGTCTTCCCCCCAGTCAGCCCTATATACTGTAACTCTACATGGTCTTCCCCCCATATACTGTAACTCTACATGGTCTTCCCCCCAGTCAGCCCTATATACTGTAACTCTACATGGTCTTCCCCCCAGTCAGCCCTATATACTGTAACTCTACATGGTCTTCCCCCCCAGTCAGCCCTATATACTGTAACTCTACATGGTCTTCCCCCCCAGTCAGCCCTATATACTGTAACTCTACATGGTCTTCCCCCCTCCCAGTCAGCCCTATATACTGTAACTCTACATGGTCTTCCCCCCAGTCAGCCCTATATACTGTAACTCTACACGGTCTTCCCTCCCAGTCAGCCCTATATACTGTAACTCTACATGGTCTTCCCCCCAGTCAGCCCTATATACTGTAACTCTACAGGGTCTTCCCCCCAGTCAGCCCTATATACTGTAACTCTACATGGTCTTCCCCACAGTCAGCCCTATATACTGTAACTCTACATGGTCTTCCCCCCAGTCAGCCCTATATACTGTAACTCTACATGGTCTTCCCCCCCCAGTCAGCCCTATATACTGTAACTCTACATGGTCTTCCCCCCAGTCAGCCCTATATACTGTAACTCTACATGGTCTTCCCCCCAGTCAGCCCTATATACTGTAACTCTACATGGTCTTCCCTCCCAGTCAGCCCTATATACTGTAACTCTACATGGTCTTCCCCACAGTCAGCCCTATATACTGTAACTCTACATGGTCTTCCCCATAGTCAGCCCTATATACTGTAACTCTACATGGTCTTCCCTCCCAGTCAGCCCTACATACTGTAACTCTACATGGTCTTCCCTCCCAGTCAGCCCTATATACTGTAACTCTACATGGTCTTCCCCCCCAGTCAGCCCTATATACTGTAACTCTACATGGCCTTCCCCCCAGTCAGCCCTATATACTGTAACTCTACACAGTCTTCCCCCCAGTCAGCCCTATATACTGTAACTCTACATGGTCTTCCCCCCAGTCAGCCCTATATACTGTAACTCTACACAGTCTTCCCCCCAGTCAGCCCTATATACTGTAACTCTACATGGTCTTCCCCCCCAGTCAGCCCTATATACTGTAACTCTACATGGTCTTCCCTCCCAGTCAGCCCTATATACTGTAACTCTACACGGTCTTCCCCCCAGTCAGCCCTATATACTGTAACTCTACATGGTCTTCCCCCCCAGTCAGCCCTATATACTGTAACTCTACATGGTCTTCCCCCCCAGTCAGCCCTATATACTGTAACTCTACATGGTCTTCCCCCCAGTCAGCCCTATATACTGTAACTCTACATGGTCTCCCTCCCAGTCAGCCCTATATACTGTAACTCTACATGGTCTTCCCTCCCAGTCAGCCCTATATACTGTAACTCTACATGGTCTTCCCCACAGTCAGCCCTATATACTGTAACTCTACATGGTCTTCCCTCCCAGTCAGCCCTACATACTGTAACTCTACATGGTCTTCCCTCCCAGTCAGCCCTATATACTGTAACTCTACACGGTCTTCCCCCCAGTCAGCCCTATATACTGTAACTCTACATGGTCTTCCCCCCAGTCAGCCCTATATACTGTAACTCTACATGGTCTTCCCCCCCAGTCAGCCCTATATACTGTAACTCTACATGGTCTTCCCTCCCAGTCAGCCCTATATACTGTAACTCTACATGGTCTTCCCCCCAGTCAGCCCTATATACTGTAACTCTACATGGTCTTCCCCACAGTCAGCCCTATATACTGTAACTCTACATGGTCTTCCCTCCCAGTCAGCCCTATATACTGTAACTCTACATGGTCTTCCCCCCAGTCAGCCCTATATACTGTAACTCTACATGGTCTTCCCCCCAGTCAGCTTTATATACTGTAACTCTACCCGTCTTCCCCCCAGTCAGCCCTATATACTGTAACTCTACATGGCCTTCCCCCAGTCAGCCCTATATACTGTAACTCTACATGGTCTTCCCTCCCAGTCAGCCCTATATACTGTAACTCTACATGGTCTTCCCCCCAGTCAGCCCTATATACTGTAACTCTACATGGTCTTCCCCCCCCAGTCAGCCCTATATACTGTAACTCTACATGGTCTTCCCCCCAGTCAGCCCTATATACTGTAACTCTACATGGTCTTCCCCCCAGTCAGCCCTATATACTGTAACTCTACATGGTCTTCCCTCCCAGTCAGCCCTATATACTGTAACTCTACATGGTCTTCCCCACAGTCAGCCCTATATACTGTAACTCTACATGGTCTTCCCTCCCAGTCAGCCCTATATACTGTAACTCTACATGGTCTTCCCCCCAGTCAGCCCTATATACTGTAACTCTACATGGTCTTCCCCCCAGTCAGCCCTATATACTGTAACTCTACACGGTCTTCCCCCCAGTCAGCCCTATATACTGTAACTCTACATGGTCTTCCCCCCAGTCAGCCCTATATACTGTAACTCTACATGGTCTTCCCCCCAGTCAGCCCTATATACTGTAACTCTACATGGTCTTCCCCCCAGTCAGCCCTATATACTGTAACTCTACATGGTCTTCCCTCCCAGTCAGCCCTATATACTGTAACTCTACATGGTCTTCCCCCCCAGTCAGCCCTATATACTGTAACTCTACATGGTCTTCCCCCCTCCCAGTCAGCCCTATATACTGTAACTCTACATGGTCTTCCCCCCAGTCAGCCCTATATACTGTAACTCTACACGGTCTTCCCTCCCAGTCAGCCCTATATACTGTAACTCTACATGGTCTTCCCTCCCAGTCAGCCCTATATACTGTAACTCTACATGGTCTTCCCCCCCAGTCAGCCCTATATACTGTAACTCTACATGGTCTTCCCCCCCAGTCAGCCCTATATACTGTAACTCTACATGGTCTTCCCCCCCAGTCAGCCCTATATACTGTAACTCTACATGGTCTTCCCCCCCAGTCAGCCCTATATACTGTTACTCTACATGGTCTTCCCCCCAGTCAGCCCTATATACTGTAACTCTACATGGTCTCCCTCCCAGTCAGCCCTATATACTGTAACTCTACATGGTCTTCCCTCCCAGTCAGCCCTATATACTGTAACTCTACATGGTCTTCCCCACAGTCAGCCCTATATACTGTAACTCTACATGGTCTTCCCTCCCAGTCAGCCCTATATACTGTAACTCTACATGGTCTTCCCTCCCAGTCAGCCCTACATAATGTAACTTTACATGGTCTTCCCTCCCAGTCAGCCCTATATACTGTAACTCTACATGGTCTTCCCCCCCAGTCAGCCCTATATACTGTAACTCTACATGGTCTTCCCCCCAGTCAGCCCTATATACTGTAACTCTACACGGTCTTCCCCCCAGTCAGCCCTATATACTGTAACTCTACATGGTCTTCCCCCCCAGTCAGCCCTATATACTGTAACTCTACATGGTCTTCCCTCCCAGTCAGCCCTATATACTGTAACTCTACATGGTCTTCCCCCCAGTCAGCCCTATATACTGTAACTCTACATGGTCTTCCCTCCCACCATGGTGTGGTTTGTTGTGATAATGATCCTACTATAGAGTGTGGTTTGTTGTGATAATGCTCCTACTATAGAGTGGTTTGTTGTGATAATGCTCCCTACTATAGAGTGTGGTTTGTTGTGATAATGCTCCCTACTATAGAGTGTGGTTTGTTGTGATAATGCTCCTACTATAGTGTGGTTTGTTGTGATAATGCTCCTACTATAGAGTGTGGTTTGTTGTGATAATGCTCCTACTATAGAGTGTGGTTTGTTGTGATAATGCTCCCAACTATAGAGTGTGGTTTGTTGTGATAATGCTCCTACTTTAGAGTGTGGTTTGTTGTGATAATGCTCCTACTATAGAGTGTGGTTTGTTGTGATAATGCTCCCTACTATAGAGTGGTTTGTTGTGATAATGATCCTACTATAGAGTGTGGTCTGTTGTGATAATGCTCCTACTATAGAGTGTGGTTTGCTGTGATAATGCTCCCTACTATAGTGTGGTTTGTTGTGATAATGCTCCCTACTATAGAGTGTGGTTTGTTGTGATAATGCTCCCTACTATAGAGTGGTTTGTTGTGATAATGCTAAAACTATAGAGTGTGGTTTGTTGTGATAATGCTCCTACTATAGAGTGGTTTGTTGTGATAATGCTCCTA
Organism: Protomyctophum bolini; assembly: GCF_963924005.1. Classification (NCBI taxonomy): domain Eukaryota; kingdom Metazoa; phylum Chordata; class Actinopteri; order Myctophiformes; family Myctophidae; genus Protomyctophum; species Protomyctophum bolini. The sequence goes on from NW_027666120.1 coordinate 24,027, forward strand.
CTATAGAGTGTGGTTTGTTGTGATAATGCTCCCTACTATAGAGTGTGGTTTGTTGTGATAATGATCCTACTATAGAGTGTGGTTTGTTGTGATAATGCTCCCTACTATAGAGTGTATTGTTGTGATAATGATCCTACTATGGAGTGTGGTTTGTTGTGATAATGCTCCCTACTATAGAGTGGTTTGTTGTGATAATGCTCCCTACTATAGTGTGGTTTGTTGTGATAATGCTCCTACTATAGAGTGGTTTGCTGTGATAATGCTCCTACTATAGAGTGTGGTTTGTTGTGATAATGCTCCTACTATAGAGTGGTTTGTTTTGATAATGCTCCTACTATAGAGTGTGGTTTGTTGTGATAATGCTCCCTACTATAGAGTGTGGTTTGTTGTGATAATGCTCCCTACTATAGAGTGTGGTTTGCTGTGATAATGCTCCTACTATAGAGTGTGGTTTGTTGTGATAATGCTCCTACTATAGAGTGTGGTTTGTTGTGATAATGCTCCCTACTATAGAGTGTGGTTTGTTGTGATAATGATCCTACTATAGAGTGTGGTTTGTTGTGATAATGCTCCTACTTTAGAGTGTGGTTTGTTGTGATATTGCTCCTACTATAGAGTGTGGTTTGTTGTGATAATGCTCCTACTATAGAGTGTGGTTTGTTGTGATAATGCTCCCTACTATAGAGTGGTTTGTTGTGATAATGCTCCTACTATAGAGTGTGGTTTGTTGTGATAATGCTCCTACTATAGAGTGTGGTTTGTCGTGATAATGCTCCCTACTATAGAGTGTATTGTTGTGATAATGATCCTACTATAGAGTGTGGTTTGTTGTGATAATGCTCCCTACTATAGAGTGTGGTTTGTTGTGATAATGCTCCCTACTATAGAGTGTGGTTTGTTGTGATAATGCTCCTACTATAGAGTGTGGTTTGTTGTGATAATGATCCTACTATAGAGTGTGGTTTGTTGTGATAATGCTCCCTACTATAGAGTGTGGTTTGTTGTGATAATGCTCCCTACTATAGAGTGGTTTGTTGTGATAATGATCCTACTATAGAGTGTGGTCTGTTGTGATAATGCTCCCTACTATAGAGTGTAGTTTGCTGTGATAATGCTCCGACTATAAGAAGACCATGTAGAGTTACAGTATATAGGGCTGACTGGGAGGGAAGACCATGTAGAGTTACAGTATATAGGGCAGACTGGGGGGAAGACCATGTAGAGTTACAGTATATAGGGCTGACTGGGGGGGGAAGACCATGTAGAGTTACAGTATATAGGGCTGACTGGGGGGGAAGACCATGTAGAGTTACAGTATATAGGGCTGACTGGGGGGAAGACCATGTGGAGTTACAGTATCTCTACATGGTCTTCCCCACAGTCAGCCCTATATACTGTAACTCTACATGGTCTTCCCCACAGTCAGCCCTATATACTGTAACTCTACATGGTCTTCCCCCACAGTCAGCCCTATATAATGTAACTCTACATGGTCTCCCCCCCAGTCAGCCCTATATACTGTAACTCTACATGGTCTCCCCCCCAGTCAGCCCTATATACTGTAACTCTACATGGTCTTCCCCACAGTCAGCCCTATATACTGTAACTCTACATGGTCTTCCCTCCCAGTCAGCCCTATATACTGTAACTCTACATGGTCTTCCCCCCAGTCAGCCCTATATACTGTAACTCTACATGGTCTTCCCCCCCAGTCAGCCCTATATACTGTAACTCTACATGGTCTTCCCCCCAGTCAGCCCTATATACTGTAACTCTACATGGTCTTCCCCATAGTCAGCCCTATATACTGTAACTCTACATGGTCTTCCCCACAGTCAGCCCTATATACTGTAACTCTACATGGTCTTCCCCCCAGTCAGCCCTATATACTGTAACTCTACATGGTCTTCCCCCCCAGTCAGCCCTATATACTGTAACTCTACATGGTCTTCCCCCCCAGTCAGCCCTATATACTGTAACTCTACATGGTCTTCCCTCCCAGTCAGCCCTATATACTGTAACTCTACATGGTCTTCCCCCCAGTCAGCCCTATATACTGTAACTCTACATGGTCTTCCCCCCCCAGTCAGCCCTATATACTGTAACTCTACATGGTCTTCCCTCCCAGTCAGCCCTATATACTGTAACTCTACATGGTCTTCCCTCCCAGTCAGCCCTATATACTGTAACTCTACATGGTCTTCCCCCCAGTCAGCCCTATATACTGTAACTCTACATGGTCTTCCCCCCAGTCAGCCCTATATACTGTAACTCTACATGGTCTTCCCCCCCAGTCAGCCCTATATACTGTAACTCTACATGGTCTTCCCTCCCAGTCAGCCCTATATACTGTAACTCTACATGGTCTTTCCCCCCAGTCTGCCCTATATACTGTAACTCTACATGGTCTTCCCTCCCAGTCAGCCCTATATACTGTAACTCTACATGGTCTTCCCTCCCAGTCAGCCCTATATACTGTAACTCTACATGGTCTTCCCCCCAGTCAGCCCTATATACTGTAACTCTACATGGTCTTCCCCCCCAGTCAGCCCTATATACTGTAACTCTACATGGTCTTCCCCCCAGTCAGCCCTATATACTGTAACTCTACATGGTCTTCCCCATAGTCAGCCCTATATACTGTAACTCTACATGGTCTTCCCCACAGTCAGCCCTATATACTGTAACTCTACATGGTCTTCCCCCCAGTCAGCCCTATATACTGTAACTCTACATGGTCTTCCCCCCAGTCAGCCCTATATACTGTAACTCTACCCGTCTTCCCCCCAGTCAGCCCTATATACTGTAACTCTACATGGCCTTCCCTCCCAGTCAGCCCTATATACTGTAACTCTACATGGTCTTCCCCCCAGTCAGCCCTATATACTGTAACTCTACATGGTCTTCCCCCCAGTCAGCCCTATATACTGTAACTCTACACGGTCTTCCCCCCAGTCAGCCCTATATACTGTAACTCTACATGGTCTTCCCCCCAGTCAGCCCTATATACTTTAACTCTACATTGTCTTCCCTCCCAGTCAGCCCTATATACTGTAACTCTACATGGTCTTCCCCACAGTCAGCCCTATATACTGTAACTCTACATGATCTTCCCCCCAGTCAGCCCTATATACTGTAACTCTACATGGTCTTCCCCCCCAGTCAGCCCTATATACTGTAACTCTACATGGTCTCCCCCCCAGTCAGCCCTATATACTGTAACTCTACATGGTCTTCCCCCCAGTCAGCCCTATATACTGTAACTCTACATGGTCTTCCCTCCCAGTCAGCCCTATATACTGTAACTCTACATGGTCTTCCCCACAGTCAGCCCTATATACTGTAACTCTACATGGTCTTCCCTCCCAGTCAGCCCTATATACTGTAACTCTACATGGTCTTCCCCCCAGTCAGCCCTATATACTGTAACTCTACATGGTCTTCCCCCCAGTCAGCCCTATATACTGTAACTCTACACGGTCTTCCCCCCAGTCAGCCCTATATACTGTAACTCTACATGGTCTTCCCCCCATATACTGTAACTCTACATGGTCTTCCCCCCAGTCAGCCCTATATACTGTAACTCTACATGGTCTTCCCCCCAGTCAGCCCTATATACTGTAACTCTACATGGTCTTCCCCCCCAGTCAGCCCTATATACTGTAACTCTACATGGTCTTCCCCCCCAGTCAGCCCTATATACTGTAACTCTACATGGTCTTCCCCCCTCCCAGTCAGCCCTATATACTGTAACTCTACATGGTCTTCCCCCCAGTCAGCCCTATATACTGTAACTCTACACGGTCTTCCCTCCCAGTCAGCCCTATATACTGTAACTCTACATGGTCTTCCCCCCAGTCAGCCCTATATACTGTAACTCTACAGGGTCTTCCCCCCAGTCAGCCCTATATACTGTAACTCTACATGGTCTTCCCCACAGTCAGCCCTATATACTGTAACTCTACATGGTCTTCCCCCCAGTCAGCCCTATATACTGTAACTCTACATGGTCTTCCCCCCCCAGTCAGCCCTATATACTGTAACTCTACATGGTCTTCCCCCCAGTCAGCCCTATATACTGTAACTCTACATGGTCTTCCCCCCAGTCAGCCCTATATACTGTAACTCTACATGGTCTTCCCTCCCAGTCAGCCCTATATACTGTAACTCTACATGGTCTTCCCCACAGTCAGCCCTATATACTGTAACTCTACATGGTCTTCCCCATAGTCAGCCCTATATACTGTAACTCTACATGGTCTTCCCTCCCAGTCAGCCCTACATACTGTAACTCTACACAGTCTTCCCCCCAGTCAGCCCTATATACTGTAACTCTACATGGTCTTCCCCCCAGTCAGCCCTATATACTGTAACTCTACACAGTCTTCCCCCCAGTCAGCCCTATATACTGTAACTCTACATGGTCTTCCCCCCCAGTCAGCCCTATATACTGTAACTCTACATGGTCTTCCCTCCCAGTCAGCCCTATATACTGTAACTCTACACGGTCTTCCCCCCAGTCAGCCCTATATACTGTAACTCTACATGGTCTTCCCCCCCAGTCAGCCCTATATACTGTAACTCTACATGGTCTTCCCCCCCAGTCAGCCCTATATACTGTAACTCTACATGGTCTTCCCCCCAGTCAGCCCTATATACTGTAACTCTACATGGTCTCCCTCCCAGTCAGCCCTATATACTGTAACTCTACATGGTCTTCCCTCCCAGTCAGCCCTATATACTGTAACTCTACATGGTCTTCCCCACAGTCAGCCCTATATACTGTAACTCTACATGGTCTTCCCTCCCAGTCAGCCCTACATACTGTAACTCTACATGGTCTTCCCTCCCAGTCAGCCCTATATACTGTAACTCTACACGGTCTTCCCCCCAGTCAGCCCTATATACTGTAACTCTACATGGTCTTCCCCCCAGTCAGCCCTATATACTGTAACTCTACATGGTCTTCCCCCCCAGTCAGCCCTATATACTGTAACTCTACATGGTCTTCCCTCCCAGTCAGCCCTATATACTGTAACTCTACATGGTCTTCCCCCCAGTCAGCCCTATATACTGTAACTCTACATGGTCTTCCCCACAGTCAGCCCTATATACTGTAACTCTACATGGTCTTCCCTCCCAGTCAGCCCTATATACTGTAACTCTACATGGTCTTCCCCCCAGTCAGCCCTATATACTGTAACTCTACATGGTCTTCCCCCCAGTCAGCCCTATATACTGTAACTCTACCCGTCTTCCCCCCAGTCAGCCCTATATACTGTAACTCTACATGGCTTTCCCCCAGTCAGCCCTATATACTGTAACTCTACATGGTCTTCCCTCCCAGTCAGCCCTATATACTGTAACTCTACATGGTCTTCCCCCCAGTCAGCCCTATATACTGTAACTCTACATGGTCTTCCCCCCCCAGTCAGCCCTATATACTGTAACTCTACATGGTCTTCCCCCCAGTCAGCCCTATATACTGTAACTCTACATGGTCTTCCCCCCAGTCAGCCCTATATACTGTAACTCTACATGGTCTTCCCTCCCAGTCAGCCCTATATACTGTAACTCTACATGGTCTTCCCCACAGTCAGCCCTATATACTGTAACTCTACATGGTCTTCCCTCCCAGTCAGCCCTATATACTGTAACTCTACATGGTCTTCCCCCCAGTCAGCCCTATATACTGTAACTCTACATGGTCTTCCCCCCAGTCAGCCCTATATACTGTAACTCTACACGGTCTTCCCCCCAGTCAGCCCTATATACTGTAACTCTACATGGTCTTCCCCCCAGTCAGCCCTATATACTGTAACTCTACATGGTCTTCCCCCCAGTCAGCCCTATATACTGTAACTCTACATGGTCTTCCCCCCAGTCAGCCCTATATACTGTAACTCTACATGGTCTTCCCCCCAGTCAGCCCTATATACTGTAACTCTACATGGTCTTCCCTCCCAGTCAGCCCTATATACTGTAACTCTACATGGTCTTCCCCCCCAGTCAGCCCTATATACTGTAACTCTACATGGTCTTCCCCCCTCCCAGTCAGCCCTATATACTGTAACTCTACATGGTCTTCCCCCCAGTCAGCCCTATATACTGTAACTCTACACGGTCTTCCCTCCCAGTCAGCCCTATATACTGTAACTCTACATGGTCTTCCCTCCCAGTCAGCCCTATATACTGTAACTCTACATGGTCTTCCCCCCCAGTCAGCCCTATATACTGTAACTCTACATGGTCTTCCCCCCCAGTCAGCCCTATATACTGTAACTCTACATGGTCTTCCCCCCCAGTCAGCCCTATATACTGTAACTCTACATGGTCTTCCCCCCCAGTCAGCCCTATATACTGTTACTCTACATGGTCTTCCCCCCAGTCAGCCCTATATACTGTAACTCTACATGGTCTCCCTCCCAGTCAGCCCTATATACTGTAACTCTACATGGTCTTCCCTCCCAGTCAGCCCTATATACTGTAACTCTACATGGTCTTCCCCACAGTCAGCCCTATATACTGTAACTCTACATGGTCTTCCCTCCCAGTCAGCCCTATATACTGTAACTCTACATGGTCTTCCCTCCCAGTCAGCCCTACATAATGTAACTTTACATGGTCTTCCCTCCCAGTCAGCCCTATATACTGTAACTCTACATGGTCTTCCCCCCCAGTCAGCCCTATATACTGTAACTCTACATGGTCTTCCCCCCAGTCAGCCCTATATACTGTAACTCTACACGGTCTTCCCCCCAGTCAGCCCTATATACTGTAACTCTACATGGTCTTCCCCCCCAGTCAGCCCTATATACTGTAACTCTACATGGTCTTCCCTCCCAGTCAGCCCTATATACTGTAACTCTACATGGTCTTCCCCCCAGTCAGCCCTATATACTGTAACTCTACATGGTCTTCCCTCCCACCATGGTGTGGTTTGTTGTGATAATGATCCTACTATAGAGTGTGGTTTGTTGTGATAATGCTCCTACTATAGAGTGGTTTGTTGTGATAATGCTCCCTACTATAGAGTGTGGTTTGTTGTGATAATGCTCCCTACTATAGAGTGTGGTTTGTTGTGATAATGCTCCTACTATAGTGTGGTTTGTTGTGATAATGCTCCTACTATAGAGTGTGGTTTGTTGTGATAATGCTCCTACTATAGAGTGTGGTTTGTTGTGATAATGCTCCCAACTATAGAGTGTGGTTTGTTGTGATAATGCTCCTACTTTAGAGTGTGGTTTGTTGTGATAATGCTCCTACTATAGAGTGTGGTTTGTTGTGATAATGCTCCCTACTATAGAGTGGTTTGTTGTGATAATGCTCCTACTATAGAGTGTGGTCTGTTGTGATAATGCTCCTACTATAGAGTGTGGTTTGCTGTGATAATGCTCCCTACTATAGTGTGGTTTGTTGTGATAATGCTCCCTACTATAGAGTGTGGTTTGTTGTGATAATGCTCCCTACTATAGAGTGGTTTGTTGTGATAATGCTAAAACTATAGAGTGTGGTTTGTTGTGATAATGCTCCTACTATAGAGTGGTTTGTTGTGATAATGCTCCTACTATAGAGTGTGGTTTGTTGTGATAATGCTCCCTACTATAGAGTGTGGTTTGTTGTGATAATGATCCTACTATAGAGTGTGGTTTGTTGTGATAATGCTCCCTACTATAGAGTGTATTGTTGTGATAATGATCCTACTATGGAGTGTGGTTTGTTGTGATAATGCTCCCTACTATAGAGTGGTTTGTTGTGATAATGCTCCCTACTATAGTGTGGTTTGTTGTGATAATGCTCCCTACTATAGAGTGTGGTTTGTTGTGATAATGCTCCCTACTATAGAGTGGTTTGTTGTGATAATGCTCCTACTATAGAGTGTGGTTTGTTGTGATAATGCTCCTACTATAGAGTGGTTTGCTGTGATAATGCTCCTACTATAGAGTGTGGTTTGTTGTGATAATGCTCCTACTATAGAGTGGTTTGTTTTGATAATGCTCCTACTATAGAGTGTGGTTTGTTGTGATAATGCTCCCTACTATAGAGTGTGGTTTGTTGTGATAATGCTCCCTACTATAGAGTGTGGTTTGCTGTGATAATGCTCCTACTATAGAGTGTGGTTTGTTGTGATAATGCTCCTACTATAGAGTGTGGTTTGTTGTGATAATGCTCCCTACTATAGAGTGTGGTTTGTTGTGATAATGATCCTACTATAGAGTGTGGTTTGTTGTGATAATGCTCCTACTTTAGAGTGTGGTTTGTTGTGATATTGCTCCTACTATAGAGTGTGGTTTGTTGTGATAATGCTCCTACTATAGAGTGTGGTTTGTTGTGATAATGCTCCCTACTATAGAGTGGTTTGTTGTGATAATGCTCCTACTATAGAGTGTGGTTTGTTGTGATAATGCTCCTACTATAGAGTGTGGTTTGTCGTGATAATGCTCCCTACTATAGAGTGTATTGTTGTGATAATGATCCTACTATAGAGTGTGGTTTGTTGTGATAATGCTCCCTACTATAGAGTGTGGTTTGTTGTGATAATGCTCCCTACTATAGAGTGTGGTTTGTTGTGATAATGCTCCTACTATAGAGTGTGGTTTGTTGTGATAATGATCCTACTATAGAGTGTGGTTTGTTGTGATAATGCTCCCTACTATAGAGTGTGGTTTGTTGTGATAATGCTCCCTACTATAGAGTGGTTTGTTGTGATAATGATCCTACTATAGAGTGTGGTCTGTTGTGATAATGCTCCCTACTATAGAGTGTGGTTTGCTGTGATAATGCTCCGACTATAAGAAGACCATGTAGAGTTACAGTATATAGGGCTGACTGGGAGGGAAGACCATGTAGAGTTACAGTATATAGGGCAGACTGGGGGGAAGACCATGTAGAGTTACAGTATATAGGGCTGACTGGGGGGGAAGACCATGTAGAGTTACAGTATATAGGGCTGACTGGGGGGGAAGACCATGTAGAGTTACAGTATATAGGGCTGACTGGGGGGAAGACCATGTGGAGTTACAGTATCTCTACATGGTCTTCCCCACAGTCAGCCCTATATACTGTAACTCTACATGGTCTTCCCCACAGTCAGCCCTATATACTGTAACTCTACATGGTCTTCCCCCACAGTCAGCCCTATATAATGTAACTCTACATGGTCTCCCCCCCAGTCAGCCCTATATACTGTAACTCTACATGGTCTCCCCCCCAGTCAGCCCTATATACTGTAACTCTACATGGTCTTCCCCACAGTCAGCCCTATATACTGTAACTCTACATGGTCTTCCCTCCCAGTCAGCCCTATATACTGTAACTCTACATGGTCTTCCCCCCAGTCAGCCCTATATACTGTAACTCTACATGGTCTTCCCCCCCAGTCAGCCCTATATACTGTAACTCTACATGGTCTTCCCCCCAGTCAGCCCTATATACTGTAACTCTACATGGTCTTCCCCATAGTCAGCCCTATATACTGTAACTCTACATGGTCTTCCCCACAGTCAGCCCTATATACTGTAACTCTACATGGTCTTCCCCCCAGTCAGCCCTATATACTGTAACTCTACATGGTCTTCCCCCCCAGTCAGCCCTATATACTGTAACTCTACATGGTCTTCCCCCCCAGTCAGCCCTATATACTGTAACTCTACATGGTCTTCCCTCCCAGTCAGCCCTATATACTGTAACTCTACATGGTCTTCCCCCCCAGTCAGCCCTATATACTGTAACTCTACATGGTCTTCCCCCCCCAGTCAGCCCTATATACTGTAACTCTACATGGTCTTCCCTCCCAGTCAGCCCTATATACTGTAACTCTACATGGTCTTCCCTCCCAGTCAGCCCTATATACTGTAACTCTACATGGTCTTCCCCCCAGTCAGCCCTATATACTGTAACTCTACATGGTCTTCCCCCCAGTCAGCCCTATATACTGTAACTCTACATGGTCTTCCCCCCCAGTCAGCCCTATATACTGTAACTCTACATGGTCTTCCCTCCCAGTCAGCCCTATATACTGTAACTCTACATGGTCTTTCCCCCCAGTCTGCCCTATATACTGTAACTCTACATGGTCTTCCCTCCCAGTCAGCCCTATATACTGTAACTCTACATGGCCTTCCCCCCAGTCAGCCCTATATACTGTAACTCTACATGGTCTTCCCCCCAGTCAGCCCTATATACTGTAACTCTACATGGTCTTCCCCCCAGTCAGCCCTATATACTGTAACTCTACAGGGTCTTCCCCCCAGTCAGCCCTATATACTGTAACTCTACATGGTTTTCCCCACAGTCAGCCCTATATACTGTAACTCTACATGGTCTTCCCTCCCAGTCAGCCCTATATACTGTAACTCTACATGGTCTTCCCCACAGTCAGCCCTATATACTGTAACTCTACATGGTCTTCCCTCCCAGTCAGCCCTATATACTGTAACTCTACATGGTCTTCCCCACAGTCAGCCCTATATACTGTAACTCTACATGGTCTTCCCTCCCAGTCAGCCCTATATACTGTAACTCTACATGGTCTTCCCCCCAGTCAGCCCTATATACTGTAACTCTACATGGTCTTCCCCCCAGTCAGCCCTATATACTGTAACTCTACATGGTCTTCCCCCCAGTCAGCCCTATATACTGTAACTCTACATGGTCTTCCCCCCAGTCAGCCCTATATACTGTAACTCTACATGGTCTTCCCCCCAGTCAGCCCTATATACTGTAACTCTACATGGTCTTCCCCCCTCCCAGTCAGCCCTATATACTGTAACTCTACATGGTCTTCCCCCCAGTCAGCCCTATATACTGTAACTCTACACGGTCTTCCCTCCCAGTCAGCCCTATATACTGTAACTCTACATGGTCTTCCCTCCCAGTCAGCCCTATATACTGTAACTCTACATGGTCTTCCCCCCCAGTCAGCCCTATATACTGTAACTCTACATGGTCTTCCCCCCCAGTCAGCCCTATATACTGTAACTCTACATGGTCTTCCCCCCCAGTCAGCCCTATATACTGTAACTCTACATGGTCTTCCCCCCAGTCAGCCCTATATACTGTAACTCTACATGGTCTTCCCTCCCAGTCAGCCCTATATACTGTAACTCTACATTCGCTTCCCCACAGTCAGCCCTATATACTGTAACTCTACATGGTCTTCCCCATAGTCAGCCCTATATACTGTAACTCTACATGGTCTTCCCTCCCAGTCAGCCCTACATACTGTAACTCTACATGGTCTTCCCTCCCAGTCAGCCCTATATACTGTAACTCTACATGGTCTTCCCCCCCAGTCAGCCCTATATACTGTAACTCTACATGGTCTTCCCCCCAGTCAGCCCTATATACTGTAACTCTACACAGTCTTCCCCCCAGTCAGCCCTATATACTGTAACTCTACATGGTCTTCCCCCCCAGTCAGCCCTATATACTGTAACTCTACATGGTCTTCCCTCCCAGTCAGCCCTATATACTGTAACTCTACATGGTCTTCCCTCCCAGTCAGCCCTATATACTGTAACTCTACATGGTCTTCCCCCCAGTCAGCCCTATATACTGTAACTCTACACAGTCTTCCCCCCAGTCAGCCCTATATACTGTAACTCTACATGGTCTTCCCCCCCAGTCAGCCCTATATACTGTAACTCTACATGGTCTTCTCTCCCAGTCAGCCCTATATACTGTAACTCTACATGGTCTTCCCCCCAGTCAGCCCTATATACTGTAACTCTACATGGTCTTCCCCCCCAGTCAGCCCTATATACTGTAACTCTACATGGTCTTCCCTCCCAGTCAGCCCTATATACTGTAACTCTACATGGTCTTCCCCCCAGTCAGCCCTATATACTGTAACTCTACATGGTCTTCCCCACAGTCAGCCCTATATACTGTAACTCTACATGGTCTTCCCTCCCAGTCAGCCCTATATACTGTAACTCTACATGGTCTTCCCCCCAGTCAGCCCTATATACTGTAACTCTACATGGTCTTCCCCCCAGTCAGCCCTATATACTGTAACTCTACACGGTCTTCCCCCCAGTCAGCCCTATATACTGTAACTCTACATGGTCTTCCCCCCAGTCAGCCCTATATACTGTAACTCTACATGGTCTTCCCTCCCAGTCAGCCCTATATACTGTAACTCTACATGGTCTTCCCCACAGTCAGCCCTATATACTAGACTTCTTCAGTAGGCCACAAGGCCTCCCCAGAGGCATTTTGACATGCCAGACCAGGGGGTGGACATCTGTGCTGCAGTGCAGCCAAATGGGCTCCATCTGTTTTGGGCTTTTGCCAAGACCCAGCCAACCGGACTCTCCCTCACCCTATGGTGATGGATGTTTGGCTGTCCATTAGATCTGCAAACCGACCTCGGTAAGCGCAGATTCCTCGTGACCTTGTTGGTATGAGTCATCCAGGTGTTGAAAACACTGCCTCTGGCGGTCAGTAGGTATGAAATAGAACGCAAGTTATCTATATAACTATGGTTCTATGAATACCGGATGACCGCCAGAGTTCATTGTCACTCGGAATCCCGACGAAAAGATTTCCATGAGGATGAACCCTGTGAACTGGGCACCTATATCGGTACGCCCACAGGGGGTCACGAGTGACATTTTTGGTATTAATATTCGACCTCTGCGCGTGCGCGCGATGTATATCCAGGTGTTGAAAACACCGCCTCTGGCGGTCATCCGGTATTCATAGAACCATAGTTATATAGATAACTTGCGTTTTGACAAGTCTGTGTTGCTCTCCTAGCTGTACCACCCCTGCTAGTGACATGCTATGTTCTCTGTGTGTGTTTCAGTGCCCCCGTGCTCCCAGGTCCCTGGGACCGTGTTCAGCAGCTGTGGGCCCTCCTGTCCTCGCTCCTGTGATGACCTGGCAGTGAGTAGTACTACCATTACAACCTTCTGTAGCGTCTCTGTCAGAATCTCCAAAGCTTCCAAAGAACTGCAATACTATTTTATTATAATTATTGTGTGGTGTTTGTTTCAGTACCTGTGAGGCTGGGAGGCTCAACTGCAGCAGTGAGATCTGTCCAGGTGAGTCCACACACACCGTAATGTTACATACAAAACAGAAAATGTAACGCTATGTTTCATTATAATCAGAACCACGCCCTGAAGGGGGAGGTACCACATAATTTTATTACATTTTTTAAAGAAGTAAAAACGTGATCTGCATCCTGTACATGCACACAAAGCGCTGTTTGCTTGTTGATCTAATGCTCTAAAAAAAAAACCTGGTTTATTACCACCTCCAGTCCTGAGCAGAGCATAGTTCTTAGTTTTTGTCCCCATGTATTTTAGCTGGCTAGCTTGACAAAACCTAAATGGCTACATTTTCATTGGTACAGTACTTCAACATAACAGATGGTTTTTGAGTGCACTTTGTCCGTTACATCAAAGAGACATCTCGCTTTCCATCCGCTTGTAGCTATTAGTTTGGACGTTTTCCATCATGTGTTTGAGTGGACTTTGTCTTTCATTTCCATGACTGTCTCCATCCACTTGTAGCTATGTATTTCTGTCACTCAATAAATGCTAATGGAAAATAGGAGCATTCTGTCTCATCTACAACCATCTCCCAACCATCTCCCCGTGTACCCCACACTCTCCAGTGCCAGGTGACTGGTGTGAGTGGTCGGACTGGACGCCCTGCTCCAGGACATGTGGAGCGGAGTCCGTGTCTCGCTACAGGAGCTGTGGATGTCCTGAGCCCAGGGCCGGAGGTCAGGCCTGTCCAGGAGAGCACGAGATCCACAACGGAGTCGGGGTTCAGATCCAGAGACAGCCCTGTCCCGTCATCTCATTCTGTCCTGGTAGGCAAAACCCACACGCCTCTTATAACGCCATGCCATTGACTTGATTTATATTTACAGTGCATATTTGTACAGGATATCTATTATCATTGCACTGGATCCTTTCTTTTCTGGTATCTGTCTGTCTGTCTTCGCCTCTCTGTTGCTTTATTGTCTCCGCCAGGTCGAAGGCAAATTGGTACACTTTATCTCTATAGTCATGTGATCAAGATGGATCTGCCCGACTTTTGTGACTAACTCATTAATTTATCCTGCTGTTTCCTCTTTACTACCTGCTTGGTTCATCTGCTCTGCTCTGTGTCACTCTTCTCTCCTCCTCCTTACACAAGTTCTGTGTTTCATAATTCATTATCTCATCGTATGTCACTGTCGGTGTCTCTGTCTCTCTTCATCGCTCTCTGTCTGTAGTTCACGGCTCATGGAGCGTGTGGTCGCCGTGGTCAGACTGCGAGGCGTGCGAGGGCTCGTCCAGGCGCGTCCGGCACTGTAACAGCCCCCCCCCCCCGCTCGCTTCGGAGGTCTTCCCTGTCACGGGGAGAGCACACAGAGCCGCGGCTGCCATGACAACGTCACCACCTGCTCAGGTCAGCTCATTACCGGGCAGTTTTATTTGGACAGGACAGAGAAAGCTCAGGGCATTAAGGTCCTCGCAAGGTCCCACACCTCCCAAAATCTAATAATAAAAGAACAATTTTCGCTGTTCATTTATTCAGCTGTATAAAGTCAACTTCACCCTGTGCTCTTTGCAGACTGCGGCGGGGGACAGGAAGATTGGCCTTGTGGGAAACCCTGTCCACGCTCGTGTTCGGATCTCCATGGCGACACGGAGTGCCTGGACCCCCCGGGGTGCGAGCGGACCTGCGGTTGCCCCAGTGACACGGTGCTGCAGGACGGTGTGTGTGTGGCCAGGGAGGAGTGTCGCTGCAAGTACCACAACGGCACCGCCGACAGTAAATTATACCAGACGTTTTCCTTTATCCTACACGTCTGGCTGAAAAGAGGTCAAGAATACGGCGGTGGCTCAGGGGTAGAGTTGGCTGGATGGTAACCGCAAGGTTGCCAGTTCAAAACCAGGCTCCCCCAGAATTGGTGTTGAAGTGTCCTTGAGCAATACACTGAACCCCTAATTGCTCCCGATGTGCAGGTTGGTACCTTGCATGGTTTCCTCCGGCATCGGTGTATGAATGTGTGTGTGAATGGGTGAATGTAATGCACAATCTACGTAAAGCGTCTTGGATAAAGGCGGCTATATAAATGCACCATTTATATGTTAGCTTGACTGATGCCAATTAGGGTTCTCAAAACTTTCTAATGTAGGAAGGGAACCCCTTCAAGGGCCCTGGGAGTCCCCGGAAACCCACTTTGATAAACACTGAATTAGATTACCCTTATCTGCGTGCTAAATAAAAGTTACAGTAAATTGACACTACAATATTTTAGCACGACATCTAACAGTAAATGTATTCTTTCTTCATCCTTCTCTCTGACTTGTATCTCTGTCTGAAGATGGTCTAAGCTTCAACAATGCATCCTGGACGTGGCCTGGAGGGATTGACTGGCAGTACGCAGACCCAGGAGACAGCATCGTTACCGACTGTAAAAACTGGTACGGTACACTAAACTAAACCACACATGGGACACTAAAATCGCACCGCAAATGGTAAAACAAGGACCATTTGGGTTCCATTCGTAGTTACAGACAGTGTACAGTTACAGACCTATAAGCATAGGTCGGATCAGGGCCCACTTGAAAATCTCGAAAGAGTTCGCGGCCCACCCATCAGACCACTTAACGCGGTAGCCATTTGGCCGTCGTGTCAATCAATCGATTATATTCCAACCTTGAATCAATGGAACCTTTTTTGCCAGTTATTAGGGGGGCCATTTGCACTGTCCTCACGGGTTTTGCTAAATCACTGCACTAATATTTGTAGGACTGACAGAAACATAGCTTTTTCAGAAAACATTGTCTTTTTTTTTTTTTATATATATATTTTTTTATCCCACGATTTTGTAACCCATTTTTCACCCCTGTGCCAATCATCTACTGTGATCCTGGGCTCTACACACCCTCCGCCAACCTGGGGAGAGCAACGGACTTAACTCATGCTCCCTTCATGCCTGAGTGTCCAAGTTGCTCCTTTACACCTGACAGGGGGGAGTTTCCCTGGTTGGACGTAGCGGGTGGAAGGAACACGTTATTCCAACCAGTTCCTTTCCCCTCCATCAGGCGCCCCGGCTGGCCAGGGGGAGGCAGTTTAGAGACCAGGATTACTGCATGTTTTTGTGAGGGTACCTACCCTAGGGGACACGGGGAGAACATGCAAACTCCACACAGAAAGGCCCTTGCTTAGTTAAAACACCAAAAGGGGTTCCCGCCCAGAAAGGATTAAGTACAATTTTGAGGTATTTGTTAGCCTGGCTCCAGCCCTGAATCGCTAAAATAAATCCTGGCGATTCAGGTCTGGTGACGCTGCGCCCTACGGCTGCATCAGTCTCGATCAAAAATCCGATCGCAGCAGATGATTGGCCGTCAGCCTCGTCACTCAACAGTGTCAAACAACAAACATGGCTGCCCCCCACTGCGGTAACTCGCGACCATATCAATCTGGCTATTAAATCGACCTATGATAAATTGTTTATTTACAGAAATGGCAGGTTTTATAAGTATCATCATCCGACATATTTTACCGCTTTTGTTTACATGCTAGTATAGCGCTCGTTGGCTGTGTTTGTTTGGTTAGCAACCGGGTTAGCCATAGCCAATAATTGACAACAACGTCATCTGCTTTCCTAATATTCTGATTTGGTTGGTATGAACCAATCGCCGAAGACTGCCACTTTGACAACGCCCATCCCAGAAACTGCTGCCGTGGGGGGAGGGCTTTCAGTCTGAATAATGAAGTGAAACTAAATTAGTCTGTCTCATCCTCCACCTGTCTCGTCTCTGGTGTCCAGATGAGGATGCAGGGTTCTTTCCCTGGTCGTCATGGAGGCCTTGCACCAGGACCTGCAGCGACGCCCTCCGCCCCGCCCTGAAGTCACGCCACCGCCGCTGTGTCAAGCCCCCCTGCTCTGGCTCCTCCCACCAGGAGAGGGTCTGCAACATGCCACAGTGCACAGGTACAACCTCTATACAACATTCCACAGTGCACAGGTACAGTACAACCTCTATACAACATTCCACAGTGCACAGGTACAGTACAACCTCTATACAACATGCCACATTGTGAACTTGTAGATCTGCTATTTTCACTAGTTTGGATCCCGGGCAAACATCTAATTTCTCTTTTGGGTCACGGGCTAAAAGGTTTGAGAACGCTTTGCATCGTGAGCTATGGTACAAGAGAGTATTTAAATCTATTTAAGATGGGTACCCTGCACCTTCTACGAGAGTGCATTCATAAATAATCCTCATGCAGAACATGGGTAATGTCTTAGTGTAGCCTGCTCATTAATAGACTGCAGAGAGGGGAGCTGTCTTACCTCTATAATCTTCCCTGGAGCAGTCTGCATCACTTGGACAAATTTGGAAAGATTACTGGGACCTGTGTTGAATATCTTTCCTTCGCACTCTACTTCCCGTCTCCCGTTGCTAATACAGTAACACCTGCCTAAAAATAATCTTTAAAAAAAAAAGGTGACAATGGCAGCCGCAAAGGACTGAGAATTGGGACTGGAAAGTCAGCATGAGCTTACCCAAAGAGAAGGGCCCTGTATCCTCTCATTAACCTCTCTGTGCCTTCATAGTGTCCTTGAGCAAGGCCACTTCTAACTGTGCCAATAGACATGATCAGTGTCCGGGAGCAGGTGACACCGGAGGCACGCTGTCTCACTGACAAACTTCCCCCGGAAAATTGGTTTTTCGAAGAACCTGGCATACAGTAAAGATGGGCCTTTTGCCATTTAAGAAGAATGATTATTCACAGTTTTATAGCATTGGACGGAGGTCGGAAGGGGGTATGTAATCTGTGTAATGAAATGCTTTGCCCTGTAAGCATGGTATTAATGGCCCGTGGATGGTACTGTGAGGTGGCTTGTTTATCTCAGGAACTGATTCTGTGTTTTTGTTCATCAGCAGAGATAAGTACTTGGCTGCTGTTTCATTTTGTCGCAGTCGGGTGAAAACCTTGTATGTGCAAAACCATTCCTTTTTTTTATTATTATTTTAAAAACATTTTAAATTGTGAAAATGGCTGATCTACAAGCTCACAATACGTCAGTCACATGTGAGCATGTACATTGGCAATTGTCACCACTTTTGTGCTACTCTCTTAATTCATCTACGAAAAACATTAAAATATTAAATATGGAGATAGAAGGTTTATGCCCTGCAGCAATGATTTATTTAGTCATTTGGGTTTAGTGTAGTCTAGTGTGTACTTCTTGGGGATTTATTCAAATGAGACCAGGAGAATGGTAAATATCTGCTCTTGTGTTCACTGTAAAATACTGCCGTTCTTTGGCAGATGCAAGACTGGCTCAGATGCAAATTAAATCTGCTAAATCAATCAGTTACGTTTTATTTAAAGCTGAGCACCCACTGGGCAGTGCATGGGGCAGTTTTCCAGAGGAAGCATACCTGCTTTTCTTTCTTTACCTTGTATTTTATACTTTGTTGTATGACAGTGTCACGCAAAATGTGAGATAATTGCAGATCTACAAGCTTTTGTAGATCTTACAAAGTTACACGTTCAAGTGGTTCAACCATGCACAATTGTATTTTGAGGTCAGTCATGCTTTTCGTTTAGTTTTGAGTTTGCGTAGTCCCACATATCGGAGTTGGAACCTGAGACCTTGACCAGCCCCATTTACCCGCTGAGAGCTGTTCATGAGGTGGACAGCCGCTGCCCCCGCCGGCGGGGGATTAGGGCTTAAGATGTTTTGGTAGGGCATTCCACATAATGGCGGCAGCCTATAGAAGCCATTTTCCATTCATGTCTGGGCCAAATTTTGGGGGTGTTTCTAGACGGAGGCGACGCGTGCACGGGGCCGGACTGCGCCCAGAGGAACTGTTCGTGGACAGAGTGGGGGGACTGGGCGTCCTGCTCTCGGTCCTGTGGAGTGGGCCAGCAGCAGAGGATCAGAACCTTCCACAGCCCGGGGCCCAACGGGACCTGGTGCCAGGACATCCTGGGAGGCAACCTGGAGCACCGCTTCTGCAACATCAGACCCTGCAAAGGTCAGTGAGGTCACAGAGCGGTGCTTTTCAACCTATATCAAGGCCCATTCTGCATTCGGTCATTTAAGACACAGATAAACCATTTGATGAGATTTAGCCTTGACAAATGATGATGATGATGTGTGTGTGTGTGTGTGTGTGTGTGACAGTGGACGGAGGCTGGTCTCGCTGGAGTCCCTGGTCTCGCTGTGACAAGCGCTGTGGTGGCGGTCGCTCCATCCGCACTCGCTCCTGCTCCAGTCCTCCACCCAAGAACGGAGGGCGGAAGTGTGAAGGAGAGAAGAACCAGGTTAAACCCTGCAACACCAAACCCTGTGGTGAGACACACACACACACACACACACACAAACACACACACACACCGTTGCTGCCGGGCAGAATCCTTGCATCTCCATTTTTCTCACATTTATTCTTTCCACAGTATACACTACTCTGTAGGTCAAATTGTTTGAAATACTTAAGTGGAATTTTAATAGGAAGTGCTTGTAGTTAAGTAATTGAACAGGGGACCACCTTTCTAAATCAGCCTTAAATTCGTCATTGAAATGCCAGTGTGAGGGCAGATAGTTGGGAGGGAATAGAATATAAACCCCAGCTTTTATATTCTGGGGGGAACATTTAACCAAAAATAGCTCAGCTTGTCGATTGGCTATTCTGTCAAAGGGATTTGGTGTAAGATTAAGTGGTTAGTGCCCACATTTGGCCGTACGCCAAATCTCCACTGGTTTGAAACAGGTTCTCCTGGCATTAACATGTCAGAGGCGCAGCGTCTCTCATTCTGCCCAATTTATTTCTTATCCAGATTAATGGATTGCAGATTTAACACTGAGAATTCCACTGTGTCGAGAGACTGTAATCGTACAAGCAGCAGCCAAAGCCTACAGCTGGTGTGACGATGAATGCGGCATAATTAATGCATGCGATGTTGTGATTGTGTGTAGTGTTGAATAAATGGATGGTTTTGCCGGTGTGTTCACAGATGAGAAGGGTTGTCCAGCGGGACAGGAGTTTGATGTGTGTGCCAACGAGTGTCCCCAACGCTGCTCTGACCTCCAGCAGGGCATAGAATGCCAGGGGAGCGCTGACTGTCAGCCTGGATGCCGCTGCCCTAAAGGTACTGCCACTGTACCAATAATAATAATATTGTTCTGGTACTCACAAGAGAAATGGTAATTTTATGGGAAAAGCATAATAATTTAGATTTAGGCTTACTATTATGAAAATATTCAGGTTGGGGTTGCGCCTGTGTCGAGCACCGAAAATAGCAGGTCTACCATCTCATGGCGTGACGCATTATGAGCCTGTAGATCATGATGAAAATCGCAACAATAAAAAAGAAGGGAGAAAATGGCCTTCATAACATTGCCATCCTAAAATACAGATTTTCTTTAATACAAACTTGTGTGCTTGTGTTTTACAGTGGGCGAAATCCTTTATTAAACAGATAAGCTTTTGTTATCTGTGTGCGTTCGTTTATGTATGTATGTGCGTGCGTGCGTAACTGGAGCCTGATGCTTCTGACTGTCCAGATGTTATCTGTTGTTCACCGCAGGGCAAATGACACCTTTTGTAAATCAGCCGTTATCCGAGTGGTTGGCCTGACCCGAGGATCTGTCACACAATGCATTGTAATAGATGTGCCCGATGTCCTGTGATACAATTTGTATTACAGAATATCGGGCACGTCTATAAAATAAAGTCCATTGCTGTCCATTATGTGCATTTTTTGATATAGGCTACATTACAGTATGTTCCAGTGACTGCCACTTATTCCAAAGCCTAGGGGCGTCGATGCTAAATGTCTTACATGGTTAACATAAGAGTCATGACCCTCTTTAACACGTATTAGAGAGTTATAAAGCTCGAGGCCCTCAGCTCTCCGGTGCAGTTGGAACAAATTTGTCTTGTACCAAGTTTTATTTCCATACATCAAGGACATCACATAGTATGATAAAATGTGATGTGTGTGTGTGTGTGTGTGTGTGTGTGTGTGTGTGTGTGTGTGTGTGTGTGTGTGTGTGTGTGTGTGTGTGTGTGTGTGTGTGTGTGTGTGTGTGTGTGTGTGTGTCTGTGTGTGTGTGTGTCTGTGTGTCTGTGTGTGTGTGTGTCTGTCTGTCTGTCTGTCTGTCTGTCTGCCTGCCTGCCTGCCGTTGGTACTACTGGTCTTATGAGTGAGTTTAAGAATGTTTCCCAATAGCCTAACGTTGTTGTTCGTTGCCCCTTTTAGACTGTGAACCTCCGTTCCTGTACTCTGAATGTGGCGCCCCCTGTGAGAAGCAGTGTGCACTGCAGGGACGCCAGGAGCTGTGTGCTGACGTGAAGGAGTGTACTCCTGGATGCTACTGCCCTCAGGTACACTCATAACACTTCAACAACACATGTCTGCTTTACTGGTACAGCCACGTCACTCAACTATACACACCTCTATGTTACCTTGTTACTAGTCCAGACGGTTGCCTCCCACAATTTTTAAATGCTTCCGGTCATACAGTCTGGAGCACGGAAGCTCTGATCAAGCGGAAGTGAAGCCTCCTCCCCACTTCCGTTTCATCTTTACAGTCATGCAAATTTATCCTAATATAAATCAAAGTCATCTAAGCATATACAATATAGCTTGCTGCTTAGCAGAAATGGATATAAAAAAATAAAAGGTAAAGAAGATATTTTAAAATATATTTTCCGAGAACAGAAATGATGAACAGATGCCAGCTTACGGTACGTGTTCGGATTTTGGGTGTGTATTTCCAGTCATGTCATGCATTAGCGCCTATGTGGCGTGCACCCTATAACCAATCGGCCCGCACACTCATATCCGCTTTAAATTGTGCTTCCTTCACATTCACCCTTTCACACACCATAATGGCGGAACACTGTTACACAATGTGGTGCACATTCACACACATTCACACATACCAACAGTGGAGGCAAACCGTGCAACTTTCTCATCAGTACGTAGGGTACATCAGTACGTAGGGTAGCGTAGCTACGAGGAGCTGGGGATTAAACCTGTAACCTTCCGGCTCCTAGATGGCTGCCACTGCCACCCCCTCAGTCTGTATTCTTTTTCCACATTATCTGTTCTGGGACACGGTTTACTCCAAAGCACCTTTATTCATATTGGTTCTACCGGCTGTTCTCAGTGTTAAAATTCATGTGTGAGTCCTGGACGAGGAGAAGAAAATGTAAATTAACCTCAAATTGAACAGAGCTAGTCACTGGCAGACATGGTGCTGACACACAGGCTGTATCTTTAGAGAACAGTGTGACTATATTGGTACCAGTATTCATAGACCCTCGTCACATTTTGGCACCACAATGCTGCTCGGTGCACTTTTCTGCTCTCTCTTTCTTTTTCACAGACTGCACCTCCACGGATACCTCTGTCAAACTTCTCAACAGCCCGCTATTGTGAAATGGCTTTACAATTGATAATTGATTCCTCCCCACATACATTTCAGTGTGTTGTAACTGACTGGCTCACCTGCCAGTGAGGAGCCCCCACCGGGAGAACGTAGCAACAAATAGCCAATCTACAAACTCACAACATGTCATCTTCCGGCAACGCAAGACTATGAAACCTCTGTCGTTCTGAACCACACACAGAGTGAAGGACAGAATCTACACGTGATAATCCTGCATCCTATTGACGGTGTGTGTTCATCCTCCTCCCTCCATCCAGGGTCTGCTGCAGCGGAACGGCAGCTGTGTTCCCTTGGAGCAGTGTGGATGTGTCCACCTCCAGCACCAGGCTCCAGGACTCCCACCCACACCCGTCACTCTGCCCCAGGGAGCTGCCATCAATATAGGCTGCAGTACCTGGTTAGTTACCCGTTGTACTCACTTCAATCCCCAGCATCCTTCCCTACTCTGGCTGGTCATTTTTTCATGTCATGTGAAAGTAGAGATAATAGCTTCAAATTGGCATATTGGTTGTTCAGTTTGACCCACCAGTTTTGGAGATATGGCTTATTGAGTAATGTCTTGCAGAGAAACAGCCAGTTGAGAAAACAGGCTTGAAAGGTTCACTTCTGTGGACTCTTAACATTACACCTAGCTACATGTTTAAGCATTTATTTCATATTTACATTTCAGCTCTGACACTTATATCAGACATGCTCTAGTATGTGAAGAGTCTGCCTGTGCTATTAACTCATTTTTGTGGAAAATGCTGTATTTTGCGCGATGGCAGGCTGGACACATTATTGATTTACAAGCTCACAGTGCGGAACGCTTTGTGAGCTTGAGCCTATTTTTTCGAAGAGATGGTGAAGATTGAAAAAAGCCGTCCAAGTGCAGAGCCAAATCAGGTCCAGTTTGTTATGTCTAGAGGGTTCTAGTGGTTAATTAAGGTTTATACACCTAGTATAAGTTGTTACCAATAAGAATAAGAATAAAATCAAATCACCTAGTTTTGCTATTTGTTGTACAACAAAGTATATACAGTAGGGTAGGGCTTAAGTGGCTAATAAGTAGCATATTGGCATTGTCTCTTGGTGCACAAATGTTATGTGGACCATGTAACAACATGGTCAACAGCACTATTTGCAAATGTAGGCTAAATTAAGGTCACAAAGACAATTTAGAAAAATGTGCTACTGCCTGCTAATGAGCTCCTTGTAGAAGGCTAATTATTTTTTGGGAAAATTGCAGATAGTTCTCCTGGCAAAAATGATTCATTAGGTAACTAATAGTAAATATATTTACAACAAATAGGCTTCCTGTGCTGGCGGTACGCTGAACGCACACGCAAAAAGTGTCGTTCTTGATTGTGTTACGCGCACATGAATCAGACAGAATTGCGCGTGCAAGGGGCCTTTTGATTTGGTAAAGCGCCAGGGCGTTCGGAGGGGTTGATTCGGCACTGTGTGTAACATCTTTCTCATTCTCATTCTCTCTCCCCTGTTTACTTTGCACACGCCACCAGTAGTCTAATATTCTCCGTCATGTACTGAATGTGGCATTTTAAGTGTTCACTCTACTGTATAATGACTGTGTATGGGTTTCTCCTCCAGCCTCTGCCACGATGGGACTTTGCTGTGTGACACCAGAGAGTGTGAAGGTGAGAAAGCAATGCGAAATAATCCACAACATTAAAGAAAGTCTTAGAGAATTGTTTGAATAATCTTCAGCCAGCGATGGAAGAAGTATTCGATTTAGTTACATAGTTAATAATGTAAAGTATCAATTCCCCAAGTTTACAAGTAAGAATCCAGTATTCAATGCGACACGCTGTGAGCTTGTTGAGCTGTTATTTTCAAATAGCCAAAGTATATTACGCTGTTTCTCATTCTGTTTCTTGTCTTCCTGTTGCATCTCTCTCATCCCAATGCTCTCTCTTTCTGTCACCTCGTACCACCGTTTCAACCCACTTCAGTCATCCTCAGCGAGTGTTCTGTGTGCAGACTGTCCCATGTCAGAATGGAGCGACTGGTCGCAGTGCTCCTGTGAGTCCCAGAGGCAGCAGCGCCACCGTGTAGCTCTCTCCCCGGTCACCAGGGGACAACAGTGCACCCCCCTGGAAACGCAGAGCAGAGCCTGCAACCTCAGCCATTGTCACAGCGAAGGTACATAACCTATATCTGAAATGTGCCTTTCAATATTGTGTGTGTGTGTGTGTGCATGTGTGTCTGTGTGTGTGTGTCTGTCTGTCTGTCTGTCTGCCTGCCTGCCTGTCGTTGGTACTACTGGTCTTATGAGTGAGTTTAAGAATGTTTCCCAATAGCCTAACGTTGTTGTTCGTTGCCCCTTTTAGACTGTGAACCTCCGTTCCTGTACTCTGAATGTGGCGCCCCCTGTGAGAAGCAGTGTGCACTGCAGGGACGCCAGGAGCTGTGTGCTGACGTGAAGGAGTGTACTCCTGGATGCTACTGCCCTCAGGTACACTCATAACACTTCAACAACACATGTCTGCTTTACTGGTACAGCCACGTCACTCAACTATACACACCTCTATGTTACCTTGTTACTAGTCCAGACGGTTGCCTCCCACAATTTTTAAATGCTTCCGGTCATACAGTCTGGAGCACGGAAGCTCTGATCAAGCGGAAGTGAAGCCTCCTCCCCACTTCCGTTTCATCTTTACAGTCATGCAAATTTATCCTAATATAAATCAAAATCATCTAAGCATATACAATATAGCTTGCTGCTTAGCAGAAATTGAAGCGCGATAGCTCCTCCCACAAATGTCGACACGGTCCCATCTTTGAGTATGTTATATAGCTTGTCAAGACGAACATTTTGGTATGTGTTTCTCCACACACGGTCGTACGGTTGTTCTTACTTTAAATTAAAAGAAGGGTTAACCTTTGAAGCGCGATAGCTCCTCCCACAAATGTCGACACGGTCCCATCTTTGAGTATGTTATATAGCTTGTCAAGACGAACATTTTGGTATGTGTTTCTCCACACACGGTCGTACGGTTGTTCTTACTTTGAATTAAAAGAAGGGTTAACCTTTGAAGCGCGATAGCTCCTCCCATAAATGTCGACACGGTCCCATCTTTGAGTATGTTATATAGCTTGTCAAGACGAACATTTTGGTATGTGTTTCTCCACACACGGTCGTACGGTTGTTCTTACTTTGAATTAAAAGAAGGGTTAACCTTTGAAGCGCGATAGCTCCTCCCACAAATGTCGACACGGTCCCATCTTTGAGTATGTTATATAGCTTGTCAAGACGACCATTTTGGTATGTGTTTCTCCACACACGGTCGTACGGTTGATCTTACTTTGAATTAAAAGAAGGGTTAACCTTTGAAGCGCGATAGCTCCTCCCACAAATGTCGACACGGTCCCATCTTTGAGTATGTTATATAGCTTGTGAAGACGAACATTTTGGTATGTGTTTCTCCACACACGGTCGTACGGTTGTTCGTACTTTGAATTAAAAGAAGGGTTCACCTTTGAAGCGCGATAGCTCCTCCCACAAATGTCGACACGGTCCCATCTTTTAGTATGTTATATAGCTTGTCAAGACGAGCATTTTGATATATGTTTCTCCACACACGGTCGTACGGTCGCTAACCCTAGGGTTAACCTTTAAAGCGCGATAGCCCCTCCCACAAAGGTCGACACGGTCCAATCTTTGAGTATGTTATATAGCTTGTCAAGACGAACATTTTGGTATGTGTTTCTCCACACACGGTCGTACGGTTGTTCTTACTTTGAATTAAAATAAGGGTTAACCTTTGAAGCGCGATAGCTCCTCCCACAAATGTCGACACGGTCCCATCTTTGAGTATGTTATATAGCTTGTGAAGACGAACATTTTGGTATGTGTTTCTCCACACACGGTCGTACGGTTGTTCGTACTTTGAATTAAAAGAAGGGTTAACCTTTGAAGCGCGATAGCTCCTCCCACCAATGTCGAAACGGTCCCATCTTTTAGTATGTTATATAGCTTGTCAAGACGAGCATTTTGATATATGTTTCTCCACACACGGTCGTACGGTCGCTAACCGTAGGGTTAACCTTTAAAGCGCGATAGCCCCTCCCACAAAGGTCGACACAGTCCCATCTTTTAGTATGTTATATTGCTTGTAAAGACGAGCATTTTGATATATGTTTCTCCACACACGGTCGTACGGTCGCTAACCCTAGGGTTAACCTTTAAAGCGCGATAGCTCCTCCCACAAAGGTCGACACGGTCCCATCTTTTAGTATGTTATATAGCTTTTCAAGACGAACATTTTGATAGATGTTTCTCCACACACGGTCGTACGGTCGCTAACCCTAGGGTTAACCTTTAAAGCGCGATAGCTCCTCCCACAAAAGTCGACACGGTCCCATCTTTTAGTATGTTATATAGCTTGTCAAGATGAACATTCTGATATGTGGTTCGCCACACACGGTCGTACGGTCGCTAACCCTAGGGTTAACCTTTAAAGCGCGATAGCTCCTCCCACAATGTGTCAAAAATAGCAGATCTACAAGCTCGTAGGCGCGCTACCAAGTGTTCTACTAGTGTCTAGTGTGTTTTAAAAAAGGAAAATGAGACTAGGATGTGTGGAGCATTATCCAGGGTGTTTTAGAGAAGCGACAAGAGTCTGGGACGTGTGGAGCCTTGTCCAGGGTGTTCCAGAGAAGGGAAAAGAGAATAGGACATGTAGAGCGTTTTCCAGGGTGTTTTAGAAAAGGGAGATGAGACTAAGACGTGTGGAGCGTTGTCCAGTGTGTTTTAGGGAAGGGAGAAGAGTCCAGGACGTGTGGAGCGTTGTCCAGGGTGTTTTAGAGAATTGAGAAGAGTCTGGGACGTGTGGAGCGTTGTCTAGGGTGTTTTTGAGAAGGGACAACAGTGTAGGACGTGTGGAGAATTGTCCAGGGTGTTTTAGACGAGGAAAAATAGTCTGGGACGTGTGGAGCGTTGTCCAGAGTGTTTCAGAGAAGGGAGATGAGTCTAGGATTTGTGGAGCGTTGTCCAGGGTGTTTTAGAGAAGGGAGATGAGTCTAGGACGTATGGAGCGTTGTCCAGGGTGTTTTAGAGAAGGGAGATGAGTCTAGGACGTTTGGAGCGTTGTCCAGTGTGTTTTAGAGAAAGGAGAAGAAATTAGGACGTGTGGAGCATTGTCACTCACGCACGCACGCTCTCTTTTCTCTCTCTCTCTCTCTTCCTAATCCTATCTTACTATCCTATCAGGTTAGAAGATCCTCTAACTTTCTAGTAGGACATGCAGAGCATTGTCCAGGATGTTTTAGGGAAGGGAGAAGAGTCTTGGACATGTGGAGCGGTGTCACACACCCGGATGCACCCCTGCACCACTGGCTAAGGTGCCACATGGTCCTTATCCGCCAGATCTGGTGTTTTGTCGACAGCACCAGGGCCGAGGACCATGTGGTGGGGAGGGAACTCCTCATGGTCCTGCTAAAAGACATATTTGGCAGGGAAGACATATTTAGCACAGTGTGTGTCTGTGTGTGTGTGTGTGTGTGTGTGTGTGTGTGTGTGTGTGTGTGTGTGTGTGCGCGCGCGAGTCTGTGTCTGTGAGTGAGTGAACCCCATTACAATTTTGAAATCCCACCACATGGACTCTGCCTTGTCGTGGCGTGGTGGCTTGCGTGCCTCTCTGAGTCACATCACAGTCTGTGATGTGACTCAGAGAGGCCAGACTAAAGAGTCCAATAAAACCTTGAAAAGGGGGAAACTTTAATAACTAATTGAACTACTTTCCTGGATATGGAGAAAGTCCGAATTGGTAGATAAATTACAAAGTTACCGTGCGATTAGGGTTACTTACCCTAACCCTAACCCTTTAGAAGTTGAGTAATGATGGTCTAAATATCCTTCTTATATGTAGATTGCAGACTGATTTATTATTTATTTCTCTGGGTGGGAGCAGGTTCCAGCGATGAACCATACATCATCAGAGAGTAGAGAAGTAGAGTAGACAAATCCATTGATATGAGGCTCATTTCCTATGGACTTGTAGAGCTTCTTCAAAATGAATTTAGAAGTTGACAAGTGTTTTTGCATACCGTGCGCTGGGAGATACATATCAGCGTGCTCGTCTTATCGATAGCTATGCATGGATGCAAAACACTTCCATTTTCGACCCTTGTGTCAAAGTCTAACCCTAAGATTCTAAACCACACGACTGTGTGTACAGAACCACATATCAGATTGTTCGTCTTGACAAGCTATATAACATACTAAAAGATGGTGAAAAAGGGCGCCAAAGTTTGTAAAAATGTCACCAATGCATCCAAAAACAACATATTTCCTGTAAAAAGAATTAATCAAAGGGCATGTATTCCCAACTTACTTTTTTGCCCCGATTCCAACGGTGGTGGTCTTATCTCTCTACGACGTCAGGAAGTGGGTGTAAAAGGCTACTTCCTGTCCCCAGCCCCATTTTCGGACTCAGCACGACGAGCTGAACATGCTGATATGTGTTTCCCAGCACAGGGACTTACGGTTCTCCTAACCCTAACCTGTTCAACGCGCGATAGCTCGAGAACGATGCGTCCGTCAGCCAAGGAATTGACATGTGCATGTTCAGTTTTCCGAGATCTACGCTCTGATATGTCCGCCATTGTCGTGCGACCCCAGTAGCCCGTAACCCTAACCCTAGGGTTAACTCTGACCTGTAATGCAGAAGCCTTATAGACATGGTGAACCTAACAGTGTATTGAAGGTTGAAATGCTAAATTTAAATTTGAGTACCAGCAGGGAGACACAGATTAGCACGTTCGTCTCATCGATAGCTACGCGTGGATGCAGATAAACTACAGGTGAGTCTGACAGACTGCTGCTGCTTCGTTTTTATATTATTCTAGTGCTCATTAATGTGCAGACCAGTAAAGAATTCATTCCATATGTTGATCTGACCCCCCATGCCAAAGCGCCAGCGCTCGCCCACAGTCTGCTGTCCCCCAGGCGGATGCTTGCACGCATGTGGGGTCCCGACCCCAACTTTGGGAACCCCATGATACAGTATGTCACAAGGAAAAGTTATAGGATAGATTGAATAACTTTATACTTGACCCTAGCATCCCTATTCTGGGAGTTAGGGGTTGCCAAAAATAGCAGATCTACAACATCACAAGCCATCTCAATGTGACACCTTTTGAGCTTGTAGATTGGCGTTGGGTTAGATTGACAAAATTATTCACTGTGCAACTCAATAAATGACTAAAATGATACTTGATAAAAGACCAGTAATGCATCAATGGTCAACACTCTGACTACAATACAAATTCATCAACCATGAATTGTCAAATGACATCAGAGTCTTGTTTATTTGGTCTTGTTTCTAAATTGTAGTGTTTATTTGGTCTTGTGTCTAACGTGTAGTAGTCTTTTTGGGCTTGTTTATACGCACGCACACATGAACACTCACTCATCCTTTTCTGTTTCTCTTTCCAGTTTGGTGCTAAGGAGTTTAGGATACGTGTGGTTCAAAACAGTGGAGAGAGGTCCCAAGAAGACTCCAACATCAAGACCCTAACCGAGCTGAAACTGTGAGTTAGCGCACGCACACAGGCATGCACGCACACACACAAACTGTTTCCAAATTTGCATACACGCACACGTTGTCCAGGGTATTTTAGAGAAGGGGGCAGATTCTGGGACGTGTGGAGCGTTGTCCTTTAGAGAAGGGAGAAGCGTCTAGGACGTGTCTAATAGCTTGTCTGGGTTGCTTTCTTTTAGGTTCTATTTTCACGCACGCATGCACGTGTGCGCTTTCTCTCTCTCTCCAGTATAACTCTAAGTCTCTCTATCTCTCTCTCCATATGTGTCGCTTTTTAGCATTGTATCTGTGTGTGTGTGTGTGTGTGTGTGTGTGTGTGTGTGTGTGTGTGTGTGTGTGTGATATGATGATTTATTAATTAGACAAGCAGGGAGACATAATATTACTTTGACCACAATGCTTGATTTTCCATTATGTTCTAAGAAGTATTGATATGTATTTATTAAATGTGTGTGACACGTTGCTGTGAGGTGCTGTTGACGACATTTAAAGTAAAGCATCTCATATTAGCTCTTCTGCAACAGGAACATAAACATGTTAATTTTGTCACTATATATACAAGTAAGACGCGTAAACGCGGGAAGCGAACAAAGCTGTTGTGGCAGTGTGTGGTGTTACAGCGTGACACATAGACACACACACACACACACACACAGACAGACAGTTTTGGCCATCTTCTATAGTTAGTGCTCACTTCGTTCGCAATCAAACAGTGTGTGTGTGTGTGTGTGTGTGTGTGTGTGTGTGTGTGTGTGTGTGTGTGTGTGTGTGTGTGTGTGTGTGGTCTGTGTGTGGTCTGTGTGTAATCTGTAGTCCCACATGGATGGGTGGAGAGATAAGAAGCAGCCCACGACCACTGGATGAGATACAACAAGCTGCTCATCAAAGACACAAACTACAGGTGAGTCTGACAGACTGCTGCTTCGTTTTTATAATATTCTAGGGCTCATTAATGTACAGACCAGTACAGAATTCATTCCATATGTTGATCTGACCCCCCATGCCAAAGCGCCAGCGCTCGCCCACAGTCTGCTGTCCCCCAGGCGGATGCTTGCACGCATGTGGGGTCCCGACCCCAACTTTGGGAACCCCATGATACAGTATGTCACAAGGAAAAGTTATAGGATAGATTGAATAACTTTATACTTGACCCTAGCATCCCTATTCTGGGGGGAACAGTTGCCAAAAATAGCAGATCTACAACATCACAAGCCATCTCAATGTGACACCTTTTGAGCTTGTAGATTGGCGTTGGGTTAGATTGACAAAATGAATCACTGTGCAACTCAATAAATGACTAAAATGATACTTGATAAAAGACCAGTAATGCATCAAAGGTCAACACACTGACTACAATACAAATTCATCAAACATGAATTGTCAAATGACATCAGAGTCTTGTTTATTTGGTCTTGTTTCTAAAGTGTAGTTGTTTATTTGGTCTTGTTTCTAAAGTGTAGTGTTTATTTGGTCTTGTGTCTAACATGTAGTTGTTGATTTGGACATGTAGTTGTTGATTTGGGCGTGTTTATACGCACGCACACACACACACATGAACACTCACTCATCCTTTTCTGTTTCTCTTTCCAGTTTGGTGCTAAGGAGTTTAGGATACGTGTGGTTCAAAACAGTGGAGAGAGGTCCCAAGAAGACTCCAACATCAAGACCCTAACCGAGCTGAAACCGTGAGTTAGCACACGCATGCACGCACACACACAAACTTTTTCCAAATTTGCATACACGCACACGTTGTCCAGGGTATTTTAGAGAAGGGGGCAGATTCTGGGACGTGTGGAGCGTTGTCCTGGGTGTTTTAGAGAAGGGAGAAGCGTCTAGGACGTGTCTAGCTTGTCTGGGTTGCTTTCTTTTAGGTTCTATTTTCACGCACGCACGTGCGCGCTTTCTCTCTCTCTCCAGTATAACTATGTCTCTCTACCTCTCTCTCTCCATATGTGTCGCTTTGTAGCATTGTATCTGTGTGTGTGTGTGTGTGTGTGTGTGTGTGTGTGTGATATGATGATTTATTAATTAGACAAGCAGGGAGACATAATATTACTTTGACCACAATGCTTGATTTTCCATTATGTTCTAAGAAGTATTGATATGTATTTATTAAAATGTGTGTGACACGTTGCTGTTAGGTGCTGTTGACGACGTTTAAAGTAAAGCATCTCATATTAGCTTTTCTGCAACAGGAACATAAACATGTTAATTTTGTCACTATAGATTAATATACAGACCAGTACAGAATTCATTCCATATGTTGATCTAACCCCCCATGCCAAAGCGCCAGCGCTCGCCCACAGTCTGCTGTCCCCCAGGCGGATGCTTGCACGCATGTGGGGTCCCGACCCCAACTTTGGGAACCCCATGATACAGTATGTCACAAGGAAAAGTTATAGGATAGATTGAATAACTTTATACTTGACCCTAGCATCCCTATTCTGGGAGTTAGGGGTTGCCAAAAATAGCAGATCTACAACATCACAAGCCATCTCAATGTGACACCTTTTGAGCTTGTAGATTTGCGTTGGGTTAGATTGACAAAATAAATCACTGTGCAACTCAATAAATGACTAAAATGATAATTGATAAAAGACCAGTAATGCATCAAAGGTCAACACACTGACTACAATACAAATTCATCCAACATGAATTGTCAAATGACATCAGAGTCTTGTTTATTTGGTCTTGTTTCTAAATTGTAGTGTTTATTTGGTCTTGTGTCTAACGTGTAGTAGTTTTTTTGGGCTTGTTTATACGCACGCACACATGAACACTCACTCATCCTTTTCTGTTTCTCTTTCCAGTTTGGTGCTAAGGAGTTTAGGATACGTGTGGTTCAAAACAGTGGAGAGAGGTCCCAAGAAGACTCCAACATCAAGACCCTAACCGAGCTGAAACTGTGAGTTAGCGCACGCACACAGGCATGCACGCACACACACAAACTGTTTCCAAATTTGCATACACGCACACGTTGTCCAGGGTATTTTAGAGAAGGGGGCAGATTCTGGGACGTGTGGAGCGTTGTCCTTTAGAGAAGGGAGAAGCGTCTAGGACGTGTCTAATAGCTTGTCTGGGTTGCTTTCTTTTAGGTTCTATTTTCACGCACGCATGCACGTGTGCGCTTTCTCTCTCTCTCCAGTATAACTCTAAGTCTCTCTACCTCTCTCTCCATATGTGTCGCTTTTTAGCATTGTATCTGTGTGTGTGTGTGTGTGTGTGTGTGTGTGTGTGTGTGTGTGTGTGTGTGTGATATGATGATTTATTAATTAGACAAGCAGGGAGACATAATATTACTTTGACCACAATGCTTGATTTTCCATTATGTTCTAAGAAGTATTGATATGTAATATTTATTAAATGTGTGTGACACGTTGCTGTGAGGTGCTGTTGACGACATTTAAAGTAAAGCATCTCATATTAGCTCTTCTGCAACAGGAACATAAACATGTTAATTTTGTCACTATATATACAAGTAAGACGCGTAAACGCGGGAAGCGAACAAAGCTGTTGTGGCAGTGTGTGGTGTTACAGCGTGACACATAGACACACACACACACACACACACACACACAGACAGACAGTTTTGGCCATCTTCTATAGTTAGTGCTCACTTCGTTCGCAATCAAACAGTGTGTGTGTGTGTGTGTGTGTGTGTGTGTGTGTGTGTGTGTGTGTGTGATATGATGATTTATTAATTAGACAAGCAGGGAGACATAATATTACTTTGACCACAATGCTTGATTTTCCATTATGTTCTAAGAAGTATTGATATGTAATATTTATTAAATGTGTGTGACACGTTGCTGTGAGGTGCTGTTGACGACATTTAAAGTAAAGCATCTCATATTAGCTCTTCTGCAACAGGAACATAAACATGTTAATTTTGTCACTATAGATACAAGTAAGACGCGTAAACGCGGGAAGCGAACAAAGCTGTTGTGGCAGTGTGTGGTGTTACAGCGTGACACATAGACACACACACACACACACACACACACACACAGACAGACAGTTTTGGCCATCTTCTATAGTTAGTGCTCACTTCGTTCGCAATCAAACAGTGTGTGTGTGTGTGTGTGTGTGTGTGTGTGTGTGTGTGTGTGTGTGTGTGTGTGTGTGTGTGTGTGTGTGTGTGTGTGTGTGTGTGTGGTGTCTGTGTGTGGTCTGTGTGTAATCTGTAGTCCCACATGGATGGGTGGAGAGATAAGAAGCAGCCCACGACCACTGGATGAGATACAACAAGCTGCTCCTCAAAGACACAAACTACAGGTGAGTCTGACAGACTGCTGCTTCGTTTTTATAATATTCTAGGGCTCATTAATGTACAGACCAGTACAGAATTCATTCCATATGTTGATCTGACCCCCCATGCCAAAGCGCCAGCGCTCGCCCACAGTCTGCTGTCCCCCAGGCGGATGCTTGCACGCATGTGGGGTCCCGACCCCAACTTTGGGAACCCCATGATACAGTATGTCACAAGGAAAAGTTATAGGATAGATTGAATAACTTTATACTTGACCCTAGCATCCCTATTCTGGGGGGAACAGTTGCCAAAAATAGCAGATCTACAACATCACAAGCCATCTCAATGTGACACCTTTTGAGCTTGTAGATTGGCGTTGGGTTAGATTGACAAAATGAATCACTGTGCAACTCAATAAATGACTAAAATGATACTTGATAAAAGACCAGTAATGCATCAAAGGTCAACACACTGACTACAATACAAATTCATCAAACATGAATTGTCAAATGACATCAGAGTCTTGTTTATTTGGTCTTGTTTCTAAATTGTAGTGTTTATTTGGTCTTGTGTCTAACGTGTAGTAGTCTTTTTGGGCTTGTTTATACGCACGCACACATGAACACTCACTCATCCTTTTCTGTTTCTCTTTCCAGTTTGGTGCTAAGGAGTTTAGGATACGTGTGGTTCAAAACAGTGGAGAGAGGTCCCAAGAAGACTCCAACATCAAGACCCTAACCGAGCTGAAACTGTGAGTTAGCGCACGCACACAGGCATGCACGCACACACACAAACTGTTTCCAAATTTGCATACACGCACACGTTGTCCAGGGTATTTTAGAGAAGGGGGCAGATTCTGGGACGTGTGGAGCGTTGTCCTTTAGAGAAGGGAGAAGCGTCTAGGACGTGTCTAATAGCTTGTCTGGGTTGCTTTCTTTTAGGTTCTATTTTCACGCACGCATGCACGTGTGCGCTTTCTCTCTCTCTCCAGTATAACTCTAAGTCTCTCTACCTCTCTCTCCATATGTGTCGCTTTTTAGCATTGTATCTGTGTGTGTGTGTGTGTGTGTGTGTGTGTGTGTGTGTGTGTGTGTGTGTGTGTGATATGATGATTTATTAATTAGACAAGCAGGGAGACATAATATTACTTTGACCACAATGCTTGATTTTCCATTATGTTCTAAGAAGTATTGATATGTAATATTTATTAAATGTGTGTGACACGTTGCTGTGAGGTGCTGTTGACGACATTTAAAGTAAAGCATCTCATATTAGCTCTTCTGCAACAGGAACATAAACATGTTAATTTTGTCACTATAGATACAAGTAAGACACGTAAACGCGGGAAGCGAACAAAGCTGTTGTGGCAGTGTGTGGTGTTACAGCGTGACACATAGACACACACACACACACACACACACAGACAGACAGTTTTGGCCATCTTCTATAGTTAGTGCTCACTTCGTTCGCAATCAAACAGTGTGTGTGTGTGTGTGTGTGTGTGTGTGGTGTCTGTGTGTGGTCTGTGTGTAATCTGTAGTCCCACAAGGATGGGTGGAGAGATAAGAAGCAGCCCACGACCACTGGATGAGATACAACAAGCTGCTCATCAAAGACACAAACTACAGGTGAGTCTGACAGACTGCTGCTTCGTTTTTATAATATTCTAGGGCTCATTAATGTACAGACCAGTACAGAATTCATTCCATATGTTGATCTGACCCCCCATGCCAAAGCGCCAGCGCTCGCCCACAGTCTGCTGTCCCCCAGGCGGATGCTTGCACGCATGTGGGGTCCCGACCCCAACTTTGGGAACCCCATGATACAGTATGTCACAAGGAAAAGTTATAGGATAGATTGAATAACTTTATACTTGACCCTAGCATCCCTATTCTGGGGGGAACAGTTGCCAAAAATAGCAGATCTACAACATCACAAGCCATCTCAATGTGACACCTTTTGAGCTTGTAGATTGGCGTTGGGTTAGATTGACAAAATGAATCACTGTGCAACTCAATAAATGACTAAAATGATACTTGATAAAAGACCAGTAATGCATCAAAGGTCAACACACTGACTACAATACAAATTCATCAAACATGAATTGTCAAATGACATCAGAGTCTTGTTTATTTGGTCTTGTTTCTAAAGTGTAGTTGTTTATTTGGTCTTGTTTCTAAAGTGTAGTGTTTATTTGGTCTTGTGTCTAACATGTAGTTGTTGATTTGGACATGTAGTTGTTGATTTGGGCGTGTTTATACGCACGCACGCACACACACATGAACACTCACTCATCCTTTTCTGTTTCTCTTTCCAGTTTGGTGCTAAGGAGTTTAGGATACGTGTGGTTCAAAACAGTGGAGAGAGGTCCCAAGAAGACTCCAACATCAAGACCCTAACCGAGCTGAAACCGTGAGTTAGCACACGCATGCACGCACACACACAAACTTTTTCCAAATTTGCATACACGCACACGTTGTCCAGGGTATTTTAGAGAAGGGGGCAGATTCTGGGACGTGTGGAGCGTTGTCCTGGGTGTTTTAGAGAAGGGAGAAGCGTCTAGGACGTGTCTAGCTTGTCTGGGTTGCTTTCTTTTAGGTTCTATTTTCACGCACGCACGTGCACGCTTTCTCTCTCTCTCCAGTATAACTATGTCTCTCTACCTCTCTCTCTCCATATGTGTCGCTTTGTAGCATTGTATCTGTGTGTGTGTGTGTGTGTGTGTGTGTGTGTGTGTGTGTGTGATATGATGATTTATTAATTAGACAAGCAGGGAGACATAATATTACTTTGACCACAATGCTTGATTTTCCATTATGTTCTAAGAAGTATTGATATGTATTTATTAAAATGTGTGTGACATGTTGCTGTTAGGTGCTGTTGACGACGTTTAAAGTAAAGCATCTCATATTAGCTTTTCTGCAACAGGAACATAAACATGTTAATTTTGTCACTATAGATTAATATACAGACCAGTACAGAATTCATTCCATATGTTGATCTAACTCCCCATGCCAAAGCGCCAGCGCTCGCCCACAGTCTGCTGTCCCCCAGGCGGATGCTTGCACGCATGTGGGGTCCCGACCCCAACTTTGGGAACCCCATGATACAGTATGTCACAAGGAAAAGTTATAGG
Organism: Protomyctophum bolini; assembly: GCF_963924005.1. Lineage (NCBI taxonomy): Eukaryota > Metazoa > Chordata > Actinopteri > Myctophiformes > Myctophidae > Protomyctophum > Protomyctophum bolini. The sequence goes on from NW_027666120.1 coordinate 61,388, forward strand.
ATAGATTGAATAACTTTATACTTGACCCTAGCATCCCTATTCTGGGAGTTAGGGGTTGCCAAAAATAGCAGATCTACAACATCACAAGCCATCTCAATGTGACACCTTTTGAGCTTGTAGATTTGCGTTGGGTTAGATTGACAAAATAAATCACTGTGCAACTCAATAAATGACTAAAATGATAATTGATAAAAGACCAGTAATGCATCAAAGGTCAACACACTGACTACAATACAAATTCATCAAACATGAATTGTCAAATGACATCAGAGTCTTGTTTATTTGGTCTTGTTTCTAAATTGTAGTGTTTATTTGGTCTTGTGTCTAACGTGTAGTAGTTTTTTTGGGCTTGTTTATACGCACGCACACATGAACACTCACTCATCCTTTTCTGTTTCTCTTTCCAGTTTGGTGCTAAGGAGTTTAGGATACGTGTGGTTCAAAACAGTGGAGAGAGGTCCCAAGAAGACTCCAACATCAAGACCCTAACCGAGCTGAAACAGAGAGTTAGCACACGCATGCACGCACACACACAAACTTTTTCCAAATTTGCATACACGCACACGTTGTCCAGGGTATTTTAGAGAAGGGGCAGATTCTGGGACGTGTGGAGCGTTGTCCTGGGTGTTTTAGAGAAGGGAGAAGCGTCTAGGACGTGTCTAGCTTGTCTGGGTTGCTTTCTTTTAGGTTCTATTTTCACGCACGCACATGCGCGCTTTCTCTCTCTCTCCAGTATAACTATGTCTCTCTACCTCTCTCTCTCCATTTGTGTCGCTTTGTAGCATTGTATCTGTGTGTGTGTGTGTGTGTGTGTGTGTGTGTGTGTGTGTGTGTGTGTGTGATATGATGATTTATTAATTAGACAAGCAGGGAGACATAATATTACTTTGACCACAATGCTTGATTTTCCATTATGTTCTAAGAAGTATTGATATGTATTTATTAAAATGTTTGTGACACGTTGCTGTGAGGTGCTGTTGATGACATTTAAAGTAAAGCATCTCATATTAGCTTTTCTGCAACAGGAACATAAACATGTTAATTTTGTCACTATAGATTAATATACAGACCAGTACAGAATTCATTCCATATGTTGATCTAACCCCCCATGCCAAAGCACCAGCGCTCACCCACAGTCTGCTGTCCCCCAGGCGGATGCTTGCACGCATGTGGGGTCCCGACCCCAACTTTGGGAACCCCATGATACAGTATGTCACAAGGAAAAGTTATAGGATAGATTGAATAACTTTATACTTGACCCTAGCATCCCTATTCTGGGGGGAACAGTTGCCAAAATAGCAGATCTACAACATCACAAGCCATCTCAATGTGACACCTTTTGAGCTTGTAGATTGGCGTTGGGTTAGATTGACAAAATAATTCACTGTGCAACTCAATAAATGACTAAAATGATACTTGATAAAAGACCAGTAATGCATCAAAGGTCAACACACTGACTACAATACAAATTCATCAAACATGAATTGTCAAATGACATCAGAGTCTTGTTTATTTGATCTTGTTTCTAAATTGTAGTTGTTTATTTTTGTCTTGTTTCTAAAGTGTAGTGTTTATTTGGTCTTGTTGTGTCTAACGTGTAGATGTTTTTTTGGGCTTGTTTATACGCACACACGCACGCACGCACACATGAACACTCACTCATCCTTTTCTGTTTCTAGAGACGTGTGTGCGTGTGCGTGTGCGCGTGTCTGTGTCTGTGTCTGTGAGTGAGTGAACCCCATTAAAAAAATTTAATCCCACCACATGGACTCTGCCTTGTCGTGGCGTGGTGGCTTGCGTGCCTCAAAGGCCCAAACACACAAAATAATTTACGTTTTGCAAAAGATTCATATAGGTGTAACCTAGGCCTAAATGGCAGCCTCTGGTGGACAGTTCCCATTCTTTGCATCCCCAATGAGACACAGGTGTTTGCCATGATACCACTTAACTCATTAGCCAATCACAGTTTGGGTGTGCCCTATATAAGCAGCAACTCAGTCTACAGCCCTCACTCAGTTTCCAGCCTTCACTCAGGCCACATGCAGCTCTCACTGAGTCTTCTCTACAACTCCAACCCAGGCAGCCATGTTGAACTATGTAAGACTTTGTTCTGTCTTGATTGTAATTTGCTTTGGTTATGTTTGCTTTGCTTTGCCATATTATGTTGAGTACTCAGCCATAATACAATGTTCCAGTGACTAAATGCTAAGTGCTAATTTGTACCTGATAATTCTGTTTATCAGTTATATTTGATTTACTTAGAAATCTAATGTCATTCATACAGTTCTTTATTATGTTAATGCTAGTTAATGTATTTTGTTTGTAGAAACCGTGGCCTAATGGAGAAATAAACTGCCATAGAAGATATCGTTATGGTTGTTCTAAAGATGCTTTAATCACAGGTAATGCACCTTGGATATTTTAACATGCTTCAGTTGTACTTATGTAGTAAGAATTATTCAAAGTCTGCAGAGCTAGTTTAGGAAGACTATTCAAAGGAGGGCCAATTCCTGATCAGCTGATCAGTCACATGTTCACTTCATCTGTGACTGATCAGCTGATCAGTCACATGTTAACTCCATGTGATTGGGCGGGGCTATTTAAACACCCACCTGTGAACTGTCTTCTCCAGCTCATTCTTGTAGTAGTTCTCCTCTGGTAAGCTGCTCTGTGCCCAGCTCTATGAAGATCTGTGTGCTTTATTTTGCTAATGATGCTGACTTACTACTACAGCAGACGATGCTTATTATGTTATTGCTGCTAACACTTCTGCTCTCAGTCATGCTAAAACTAATGTGTCTTTACTGCTACTGCTATCAATATTTCTAGCATTAAACTAAAGCTTTTCACTTTTATTTCTACTACTTAACATTAACATGTGCCTCATTTGTAATCGAATACTAGGGACATCATAGCTTCGGATTTACTCTGAAGAACCCATGGTGTTGCCACCCTGCTGTGTACTGTAGGCCCCAGCCTCCGATGCTGATTTTGTCCATTGAAGATGCCATTCTGATTGATCTAAAGAGGCTTTAATCAAGGTAATGCAGCTTGAATATTAACATTTACATAGCTTAAGCTGTACTTGTGTAGTGAAAATGATTCAAAGTCTGCAGAGCTTGTTCAGGCAGACAACTGAAAGGATGGCCAATTCCTGATCAGCTGATCAGTCACATGTGATTGGGCGGGGCTATTTAAACTCTCAACTCCGCCTGTGAACTCTCTGCTCCAGCTCATTCTTGTTTTAGTCCTCTGGTAAGCTGCTCTGCTCTATGATGGTTTCTGTGCTATATGATCAGCACAGATCCATTGCTAGTTATATTATTGCTGCTTTCAGTCATGCTAACACTAATGTGTCTTAGTGCTACTGCTAGCATACTTCTACCATTATAAGATTTTTACATAAGTGTTTTTAATGCTACTACTTAATGAGGGTTAGGGTTAGCTAACCCTGTCCCTCATTTGTAATGAATTACTAGACACATCAGTTGCTAACTTTGCCTTGATTGGTTTGTATCACAAGCTAACTCACTCCGAACCCATGATGTTGCCCAATGTAGCACAAGCTAACGCAGCATTCTTTGCTTATGCGGGAAGCCTTCGACTTGTTTGTAGCACAAGCTAACGCAGCATTCTTTGCTTATGCAGTGCACTCTGAACCCATGATGCTGCCACCCTGCCATGGAGCTGTAGTCCTGGCCCCAGCCTCCGGTGCTGCTTTTGTCCAGAAGATCTGGTTGTTCTAAAGAGGCTTTAATCACAGGTAATGCAGATTGGATACTTTAGAATTTACATTGCTTCACTTGTACTCATGGAGTAAGAATGATAAGTCTGCAGAGCTAGTTCAGGCACAACTCAAAGGAGGGCCAAAGTCACATGTTCACTCCACTCGATTGGGTGTGGCTATTTAAACTCCCAGCTGTGAAATATATGCTCCAGCTCATTTTTATTGTAGTTCTCCTCTGGTAAGCTGCTCATTGCTCTGCTCAATGAATGTTTGTGTTAAATGATCATGATGCTAATGTTTCCTACTACAGCAGCCATTGCTAGTTCTGTTATTGCTGCTCTCAATCATGCTAAACATGTGTCTGTTAGTGCTGCTAGCAATACTTCTACCCATATGCTAAAGCTTTTCAAAAAAGTGTTTTTACTGCTACTAAACATAAAAATGTGCATAATTAAAGTTGACTCCATCTGTGACTGATAAGTCACATGTTGACTCGCTTGGGTGGGGCTATTTAAACTCCCAGCTGTGAAATATCTGCTCCAGCTCATTATTATAGTAGTTCTCCTCTGGTAAGCTAACCCTTGCTCTGCTCAATGACATCGGTTGCTTCCTATGTGTGAAGCCGATGGCTTGTTTGTAGAACAAGCTAACGCAGTGCTTATGTCAAAATCCTTTGATTCGTTTGTAGGCAGCACAAGCTAAAGCATCATGCTTTGCTTATGTGGGAAGCCTTTGACTTGTTTGTAGCACAAGCTAATGCAGCATTCTTTACTTATGTGGGAAGCCTTTGACTTGTTTGTAGCACAAGCTAATGCAGCATTATTTGCTTATGTGGGAAGCCTTTGACTTGTTTGTAGCACAAGCTAACGCAGCATTCTTTGCTTATGCAGTGCACTCTGAACCCATGATGCTGCCACCCTGCCGTGGAGCAGTTGTCCTGGCCCCAGCCTCCGGTGCTGCTTTTGTCCAGAAGATCTGGTTGTTCTAAAGAGGCTTTAATCACAGGTAATGCAGATTGGATACTTTAGAATTTACATTGCTTCACTTTTACTCATGGAGTACGAATGATAAGTCTGCAGAGCTAGTTCAGGCACAACTCAAAGGAGGGCCAAAGTCACATGTTCACTCCACTCGATTGGGTGTGGCTATTTAAACTCCCAGCTGTGAAATATATGCTCCATCTCATTTTTATTGTAGTTCTCCTCTGGTAAGCTGCTCATTGCTCTGCTCAATGACTGTTTGTTAAATGATCATGATGCTAATGTTTCCTACTACAGCAGCCATTGCTAGTTCTGTTATTGCTGCTCTCAATCATGCTAAACATGTGTCTTTTAGTGCTGCTAGCAATACTTCTACCCATATGCTAAAGCTTTTCAAATAAGTGTTTTTACTGCTACTAAACATAAAAATGTGCATCATTTATGAATTACTTGGAACATCGGTTGCTATGTGTGAAGCCTTTGGCTTGTTTGTAGAACAAGCTAACGCATCATGCTTTGCTTATGTGGGAAGCCTTTGACTTGTTTGTAGCACAAGCTAACGTAGCATTCTTTGCTTATGCAGTGCACTTTGAACCCATGATGTTGCCACCCTGCCGTGGAGCAGTAGTCCTGGCCCCAGCCTCCGGTGCTGCTTTTGTCCAGAAGATCTGGTTGTTCTAAAGAGGCTTTAATCACAGGTAATGCAGATTGGATACTTTAGAATTTACATTGCTTCACTTGTACTCATGGAGTAAGAATGATAAGTCTGCAGAGCTAGTTCAGGCACAACTCAAAGGAGGGCCAAAGTCACATGTTAACTCCACTCGATTGGGTGTGGCTATTTAAACTCCCAGCTGTGAAAAATATGCTCCAGCTCATTATTATTGTAGTTCTCCTCTGGTAAGCTGCTCATTGCTCTGCTCAATGAATGTTTGTGTTAAATGATCATGATGCTAATGTTTCCTACTACAGCAGCCATTGCTAGTTCTGTTATTGCTGCTCTCAATCATGCTAAACATGTGTCTTTTAGTGCTGCTACCCATACTTCTACCCATATGCTAAAGCTTTTCAAATAAGTGTTTTTACTGCTACTAAACATAAAAATGTGCATAATTAAAGTTGACTCCATCTGTGACTGATAAGTCACATGTTGACTCGCTTGGGTTGGGCTATTTAAACTCCCAGCTGTGAAATATCTGCTCCAGCTCATTATTATAGTAGTTCTCCTCTGGTAAGCTAACCCTTGCTCTGCTCAATGACATCGGTTGCTTCCTATGTGTGAAGCCGATGGCTTGTTTGTAGAACAAGCTAACGCAGTGCTTATGTCAAAATCCTTTGATTCGTTTGTAGGCAGCACAAGCTAAAGCATCATGCTTTGCTTATGTGGGAAGCCTTTGACTTGTTTGTAGCACAAGCTAATGCAGCATTCTTTACTTATGTGGGAAGCCTTTGACTTGTTTGTAGCACAAGCTAACGCAGCATTCTTTGCTTATGCAGTGCACTCTGAACCCATGATGTTGCCACCCTGCCATGGAGCTGTAGTCCTGGCCCCAGCCTCCGGTGCTGCTTTTGTCCAGAATATCTGGTTGTTCTAAAGAGGCTTTAATCACAGGTAATGCAGATTGGATACTTTAAAATTTACATTGCTTCACTTTTACTCATGGAGTAAGAATGATAAGTCTGCAGAGCTAGTTCAGGCACAACTCAAAGGAGGGCCAAAGTCACATGTTCACTCCACTCGATTGGGTGTGGCTATTTAAACTCCCAGCTGTGAAATATATGCTCCAGCTCATTTTTATTGTAGTTCTCCTCTGGTAAGCTGCTCATTGCTCTGCTCAATGACTGTTTGTGTTAAATGATCATGATGCTAATGTTTCCTACTACAGCAGCCATTGCTAGTTCTGTTATTGCTGCTCTCAATCATGCTAAACATGTGTCTTTTAGTGCTGCTAGCAATACTTCTACCCATATGCTAAAGCTTTTCAAATAAGTGTTTTTACTGCTACTAAACATAAAAATGTCCATCATTTATGAATTCTTAGGAACATCGGTTGCTATGTGTGAAGCCTTTGGCTTGTTTGTAGAACAAGCTAACGCATCATGCTTTGCTTATGTGGGAAGCCTTTGACTTGTTTGTAGCACAAGCTAACGTAGCATTCTTTGCTTATGCAGTGCACTCTGAACCCATGATGTTGCCACCCTGCCGTGGAGCTGTAGTCCTGGCCCCAGCCTCCGGTGCTGCTTTTGTCCAGAAGATCTGGTTGTTCTAAAGAGGCTTTAATCACAGGTAATGCAGATTGGATACTTTAGAATTTACATTGCTTCACTTGTACTCATGGAGTAAGAATGATAAGTCTGCAGAGCTAGTTCAGGCACAACTCAAAGGAGTGCCAAATCTTGATCAGTCACATGTTCACTCCACTCGATTGGGTTGGGCTATTTTAACTCCCAGCTGTGAAATATCTGCTCCAGCTCATTATTGTAATAGTTCTCCTCTGGTAAGCTGCTTTTTGCGCTGCTCAATGACCGTTTGTGTTATATGATCATGATGCTAATGTTTCCTACTACAGCAGCCTTTGCTAGTTCTGTTATTGCTGCTCTCAATCATGCTAAACATGTGTCTTTAGTGCTGCTAGCAATACTTCTACCCATATGCTAAAGCTTTTCAAATAAGTGTTTTTACTGCTACCAAACATGAAAATTTGCATCATTTATGAATTACTAGGAACATCAGTTGCTTCCTATGTGTAAAGCCTTTGACTTGTTTGTAAAACAAGCTAACACAGTGCTTATGTCAAAATCCTTTGATTCGTTTGAAGGCAGCACAAGCTAACGCATCAAGCTTTGCTTATGTGGGAAGCCTTTGACTTGTTTGTAGCACAAGCTAACGTAGCATTCTTTGCTTATGCAGTGCACTCTGAACCCATGAGGTTTCCCCCCTGCCAGTGCTGCTTTTGTCCAGAAGTTCTGGTTGTTCTAAAGAGGCTTTAATCACAGGTAATGCAGATTGGATACTTTATTATTTACATTGCTTCATTTGTACTCATGGAGTACGAATGATAAGTCTGCAGAGCTAGTTCAGGCACAACTCAAAGAAGGGCCAAAGTCACATGTTCACTCCACTCGATTGGGTTTGGCTATTTCAACTCCCAGCTGTGAAATATATGCTCCAGCTCATTATTGTAGTAGTTCTCCTCTGGTAAGCTGCTCATTGCTCTGCTCAATGAATGTTTGTGTTAAATGATCATGATGCTAATGTTTCCTACTACAGCAGCCATTGCTAGTTCTGTTATTGCTGCTCTCAATCATGCTAAACTTGTGTCTTTTAGTGCTGCTAGCAATACTTCTACCCATATGCTAAATCTTTTCAAATAAGTGTTTTACTGCTACTAAACATAAAAATGTGCATAATTAAAGTTGACTCCATCTGTGACTGATAAGTCACATGTTGACTCGCTTGGGTGGGGCTATTTAAACTCCCAGCTGTGAAATATCTGCTCCAGCTCATTATTATAGTAGTTCTCCTCTGGTAAGCTAACCCTTGCTCTGCTCAATGACATCGGTTGCTTCCTATGTGTGAAGCCGATGGCTTGTTTGTAGAACAAGCTAACGCAGTGCTTATGTCAAAATCCTTTTATTCGTTTGTAGGCAGCACAAGCTAAAGCATCATGCTTTGCTTATGTGGGAAGCCTTTGACTTGTTTGTAGCACAAGCTAATGCAGCATTCTTTACTTATGTGGGAAGCCTTTGACTTGTTTGTAGCACAAGCTAATGCAGCATTCTTTGCTTATGTGGGAAGCCTTTGACTTGTTTGTAGCACAAGCTAACGCAGCATTCTTTGCCTATGCAGTTTACTCTGAACCCATGATGCTGCCACCCTGCCGTGGAGCAATAGTCCTGGCCCCAGCCTCCGGTGCTGCTTTTGTCCAGAAGATCTGTTTGTTCTAAAGAGGCTTTAATCACAGGTAATGCAGATTGGATACTTTAGAATTTACATTGCTTCACTTGTACTCATGGAGTACGAATGATAAGTCTGCAGAGCTAGTTCCTGCGCAACTCAAAGGAGGGCCAAATCTTGTTCACTCCACTCGATTGGGTGGGGCTATTTAAACTCCCAGCTGTGAAATATCTGCTCCAGCTCATTATTGTAGTAGTTCTCCTCTGGTAAGCTGCTCTTTGCGCTGCTCAATGACCGTTTGTGTTATATGATCATGATGCTAATGTTTACTACTACAGCAGCCTTTGCTAGTTCTGTTATTGCTGCCCTCAATCATGCTAAACATGTGTCTTTAGTGCTGCTAGCAATACTTCTATCCATATGCTAAAGCTGTGTATGTGTGGTGAAAAATGTGTTACAAAATCGTGGGATAAATAGAATATTAAAAAAGGGTGAGTGTGTTTGCTTGGTGAAAAATGTGTTACAAAATCTTCGGTTAAAAAAAGGGTGAGGGTTTGTGTGCGTTTGCGTGACAATGAATTTCCCCCCACATGGACTCTGCCTTGACGCGGCGTGGGGGCTTGTGTGCGTCTTTGAGTCACATCAGTCCGTGATGTTACTCAAAGACGCCAGACTAAAGAGTCCAACAATTGTTAACCACACAAGACACAATCATAAGGCTTGCTGAGACAAACCTTTCTATGTATGTTTTGTTTCTCTATGACATTTCTACGCAAACTGTATAATTAGCCAATTAAGGCAATTGTGGTTGTTGGATTGAGATATTGAGATATAACCTACATATTCTGATTCAGTGCCATTGATTTAGTGGGGGTAAAATAAGTTTTGGAGCAAAATGACTAAAAATAATGACTAATATATATATTGTTTTCAAAAACCACTTAGTCTGACTCAAGTTCACGCTGGATTTAGTGGGTTAAGTTGAAGTTGGTACAAAAATGTTTAGTTCTTTTCTAGGAATATTTTTGGACGTTTAAAGGACCATTTCACCCACTTCCAAAATTTCAGTATGTTGTAGAGGGCACCGAGACGAACATGTGGATATGTGTATCATTTTTGTGCGACACTCGTACGGTATTCTAGGCATTTCTTGTACGTTTAAAGGGCCCTTTCACCCACATCCAAGTGTCGTAGACCAGTGGGGTCCGGGGACCCCCAGGGGTACCTGAGGGAGTTCCAGGGGGGACCCATCTATTTTGTTCATGTTCATAAAGTGCTAAAGTGTTTAAAGCAGTGGTTCCCAAACTTTTTCATGTCAAGGACCCCCAAATTGACACTACTTAGCCCGTGGACCCCCATTTGAAAAGATATGCCAGGGACCCCCATAAGAGAAGACGTACACATTTAGACGTCTCCAATAGCAATACAAGAGCAATAATACAAATTAATCTTAATGTATTAATCTTATTAATTAATTAATCTAATTAATTAATCAAAATTGCGGCCTGTGCCCAGCACCATGCCAAATCTTTTTCCTGCAGGAAACACTGCTTGTGGTTGTAAATATATTGTTATCTGTGTTGCGAGGATGAGGGGGTACCTGGAAAAATATCTACCCCAAAAGGGGTACCTGGTCCAAAAAAGTTTGGGAACACCTGTCGTAGACACTAGAGACCTGCACCAATCAACTCAGCGTCACCAAATTAGTTAAGGGGCAGTGTAAAAAAAAAAAAGTTTCTTTTTTAAGAGATTTCACCCCCCCAGTGGACGAACAAAGGGGCCCACAGGGACGCCGAAGTATCTTATGGATCCACAAGCCTTTGAACTTTACTCAACCATGCGTTTGGTTTCTGTGGGACTCGCCTAGCCTGAGCTACAGGCCGATGAATGCGAAAATCATGATTTTCTAAATAATGGTCTTTTTCGTGATTCAAACAAAGTCGCACATGGTTGTACCAAAAAATTCAGCATGAAAATATCTTTAAAATTATTACCAACAATGTTACTAAATTGTCTTAACTCGTGTTATTGCTCCAAGATCAATGTAGGATTTGACAGAGCCAGAGATTGTGGAATGGTTAGGGTTGATTGTTTCCCTTGATTTCACATTCAAATCGGTATGAGCCGTCTGCCGCGCTCTTTATTAAATACTCGCTATTACCCATCGACAAAGTAAACGTTTTTCAGACTTGTTTATTTATGTTTAAATTAAAAAAATGCATACAAGACCTTCCGTCTTCTTTTCACAATTTCTTCCGTATTACTTCGGACATTCACTCCTACCCCACAAGGCAAAGAGATCATTTTGAATTACCCTATTGTCGCACGTCCAAATATCAATCTTTCATCAAATTTAGAGGCCCTCATCTATGGAACTCCCTAGATGCCTCACTTAAATCCTCATTATCCTTACCAATATTCAAAAAACATCTTAAGAAATATCTTATTTTTTCGTCTCTGTAGATTTCATGTTTTACCTTGATGTGTTATATTTTCTTGTGTGTATTTGTTGTTGTATTGTTTATTTCTGTTTTCTGTGCAGTCTGTGTTTTTATTTTCTTTACTGCACAGCTGCCCCCCTTTGACAACTTCTAGATTTATGTTCTGTTCTTAATGAACTTTTAATCTTTTAAACCAATAACCACTTCCTTTAGGAAAGGATTCCATATAAGCCCATAGGCTTCTTCCTTTCCTTGCATTATATTTTTGTTTCTTTTACATGTTATTTATTTTTTTATTACATGCTAAATAAACAAACCAAACCCTTCCCCAGGCTGATTTAGGAGGTGCCAGCGACTGTTGGATGACGGTAGGTTTCGGGGGTTGACGGACTTCAACCCCTGAACTCAGATGGTCTGGTATATAAAAGGATTGATCAAACCCAGGACCCGTTGTACCCACGGTATGGTGCGACCAATCCCGCTATATATCAGTGGAGCTTAACTCTGACCATTTGAGAAATAGTATTTGTACTGTGTTATCCCTTGGGTGGGAATAGCCTTTGGGAGGGAAGTGGAGTACTTAATCAGTTGGTATAGTGTATTGACGTGGCCTACTAAGCTCGGGTCCCCCATCCCATAAACCCGTAAGCTGTAGGTAGAACATTGCGTCAAGGGACTAAGCTATATCAAGTGATCACTTACTAATAGAGAAATCAGTCAAGGGAGGGTGCATTAAAGTGAGACTTTAACTTAGACTTCTCAAGTTGACTAATTACTTAACAATAGAGAAATCAGTCAAGGCAGGTTGCATTAAAGTGAGACTTTAACTTAGACTTCCTTCCCAAGTTGTCTAATTACTTACCAATAGAGAAATCAGTAAAGGGAGGGTGCATTAAAGTGAGACTTTAACTTAGACTTGTCAAGTTGACTAATTACTTACCAATAGAGAAATCAGTCAAGGGAGGGTGCATTAAAGTGAGACTTTAACTTAGACTTGTCAAGTTGACTAATTACTTATCAATAGAGAAATCAGTCAAGGCAGGGTGCATTAAAGTGAGACTTTAACTTAGACCACTAATTACTTTCGGGCAGTGCTCTGGACAGTTTGACATTTGCTTAGTTTGTAGGCAATTCTAATCTCTTGGTAGCCTTTTTGCAAAGGCTGACTTTACAGCTTTTTCAGTCCTGGGCCACCCGCGCAGAACCTATCGGGTTGTGCGATTGTTAGGGTTGTGCGATTGTTAGGGTTGTGCGATTGTTAGGGTTGTGCGATTGTTAGGGTTGTGCGATTGTTAGGGTTGTGCGATTGTTAGGGTTGTGCGATTGTTAGGGTTGTGCGATTGTTAGGGTTGTGCGATTGTTAGGGTTGTGCGATTGTTAGGGTTGTGCGATTGTTAGGGTTGTGCGATTGTTAGGGTTGTGCGATTGTTAGGGTTGTGCGATTGTTAGGGTTGTGCGATTGTTAGGGTTGTGCGATTGTTAGGGTTGTGCGATTGTTAGGGTTGTGCGATTGTTAGGGTTGTGCGATTGTTAGGGTTGTGCGATTGTTAGGGTTGTGCGATTGTTAGGGTTGTGCGATTGTTAGGGTTGTGCGATTGTTAGGGTTGTGCGATTGTTAGGGTTGTGCGATTGTTAGGGTTGTGCGATTGTTAGGGTTGTGCGATTGTTAGGGTTGTGCGATTGTTAGGGTTGTGCGATTGTTAGGGTTGTGCGATTGTTAGGGTTGTGCGATTGTTAGGGTTGTGCGATTGTTAGGGTTGTGCGATTGTTAGGGTTGTGCGATTGTTAGGGTTGTGCGATTGTTAGGGTTGTGCGATTGTTAGGGTTGTGCGATTGTTAGGGTTGTGCGATTGTTAGGGTTGTGCGATTGTTAGGGTTGTGCGATTGTTAGGGTTGTGCGATTGTTAGGGTTGTGCGATTGTTAGGGTTGTGCGATTGTTAGGGTTGTGCGATTGTTAGGGTTGTGCGATTGTTAGGGTTGTGCGATTGTTAGGGTTGTGCGATTGTTAGGGTTGTGCGATTGTTAGGGTTGTGCGATTGTTAGGGTTGTGCGATTGTTAGGGTTGTGCGATTGTTAGGGTTGTGCGATTGTTAGGGTTGTGCGATTGTTAGGGTTGTGCGATTGTTAGGGTTGTGCGATTGTTAGGGTTGTGCGATTGTTAGGGTTGTGCGATTGTTAGGGTTGTGCGATTGTTAGGGTTGTGCGATTGTTAGGGTTGTGCGATTGTTAGGGTTGTGCGATTGTTAGGGTTGTGCGATTGTTAGGGTTGTGCGATTGTTAGGGTTGTGCGATTGTTAGGGTTGTGCGATTGTTAGGGTTGTGCGATTGTTAGGGTTGTGCGATTGTTAGGGTTGTGCGATTGTTAGGGTTGTGCGATTGTTAGGGTTGTGCGATTGTTAGGGTTGTGCGATTGTTAGGGTTGTGCGATTGTTAGGGTTGTGCGATTGTTAGGGTTGTGCGATTGTTAGGGTTGTGCGATTGTTAGGGTTGTGCGATTGTTAGGGTTGTGCGATTGTTAGGGTTGTGCGATTGTTAGGGTTGTGCGATTGTTAGGGTTGTGCGATTGTTAGGGTTGTGCGATTGTTAGGGTTGTGCGATTGTTAGGGTTGTGCGATTGTTAGGGTTGTGCGATTGTTAGGGTTGTGCGATTGTTAGGGTTGTGCGATTGTTAGGGTTGTGCGATTGTTAGGGTTGTGCGATTGTTAGGGTTGTGCGATTGTTAGGGTTGTGCGATTGTTAGGGTTGTGCGATTGTTAGGGTTGTGCGATTGTTAGGGTTGTGCGATTGTTAGGGTTGTGCGATTGTTAGGGTTGTGCGATTGTTAGGGTTGTGCGATTGTTAGGGTTGTGCGATTGTTAGGGTTGTGCGATTGTTAGGGTTGTGCGATTGTTAGGGTTGTGCGATTGTTAGGGTTGTGCGATTGTTAGGGTTGTGCGATTGTTAGGGTTGTGCGATTGTTAGGGTTGTGCGATTGTTAGGGTTGTGCGATTGTTAGGGTTGTGCGATTGTTAGGGTTGTGCGATTGTTAGGGTTGTGCGATTGTTAGGGTTGTGCGATTGTTAGGGTTGTGCGATTGTTAGGGTTGTGCGATTGTTAGGGTTGTGCGATTGTTAGGGTTGTGCGATTGTTAGGGTTGTGCGATTGTTAGGGTTGTGCGATTGTTAGGGTTGTGCGATTGTTAGGGTTGTGCGATTGTTAGGGTTGTGCGATTGTTAGGGTTGTGCGATTGTTAGGGTTGTGCGATTGTTAGGGTTGTGCGATTGTTAGGGTTGTGCGATTGTTAGGGTTGTGCGATTGTTAGGGTTGTGCGATTGTTAGGGTTGTGCGATTGTTAGGGTTGTGCGATTGTTAGGGTTGTGCGATTGTTAGGGTTGTGCGATTGTTAGGGTTGTGCGATTGTTAGGGTTGTGCGATTGTTAGGGTTGTGCGATTGTTAGGGTTGTGCGATTGTTAGGGTTGTGCGATTGTTAGGGTTGTGCGATTGTTAGGGTTGTGCGATTGTTAGGGTTGTGCGATTGTTAGGGTTGTGCGATTGTTAGGGTTGTGCGATTGTTAGGGTTGTGCGATTGTTAGGGTTGTGCGATTGTTAGGGTTGTGCGATTGTTAGGGTTGTGCGATTGTTAGGGTTGTGCGATTGTTAGGGTTGTGCGATTGTTAGGGTTGTGCGATTGTTAGGGTTGTGCGATTGTTAGGGTTGTGCGATTGTTAGGGTTGTGCGATTGTTAGGGTTGTGCGATTGTTAGGGTTGTGCGATTGTTAGGGTTGTGCGATTGTTAGGGTTGTGCGATTGTTAGGGTTGTGCGATTGTTAGGGTTGTGCGATTGTTAGGGTTGTGCGATTGTTAGGGTTGTGCGATTGTTAGGGTTGTGCGATTGTTAGGGTTGTGCGATTGTTAGGGTTGTGCGATTGTTAGGGTTGTGCGATTGTTAGGGTTGTGCGATTGTTAGGGTTGTGCGATTGTAGGTGTGGATGTTAGGGTTGTGCGATTGTTAGGGTTGTGCGATTGTTAGGGTTGTGCGATTGTTAGGGTTGTGCGATTGTTAGGGTTGTGCGATTGTTAGGGTTGTGCGATTGTTAGGGTTGTGCGATTGTTAGGGTTGTGCGATTGTTAGGGTTGTGCGATTGTTAGGGTTGTGCGATTGTTAGGGTTGTGCGATTGTTAGGGTTGTGCGATTGTTAGGGTTGTGCGATTGTTAGGGTTGTGCGATTGTTAGGGTTGTGCGATTGTTAGGGTTGTGCGATTGTTAGGGTTGTGCGATTGTTAGGGTTGTGCGATTGTTAGGGTTGTGCGATTGTTAGGGTTGTGCGATTGTTAGGGTTGTGCGATTGTTAGGGTTGTGCGATTTTAGGGTTGTGCGATTGTTAGGGTTGTGCGATTGTTAGGGTTGTGCGATTGTTAGGGTTGTGCGATTGTTAGGGTTGTGCGATTGTTAGGGTTGTGCGATTGTTAGGGTTGTGCGATTGTTAGGGTTGTGCGATTGTTAGGGTTGTGCGATTGTTAGGGTTGTGCGATTGTTAGGGTTGTGCGATTGTTAGGGTTGTGCGATTGTTAGGGTTGTGCGATTGTTAGGGTTGTGCGATTGTTAGGGTTGTGCGATTGTTAGGGTTGTCGCGATTGTTAGGGTTGTGCGATTGTTAGGGTTGTGCGATTGTTAGGGTTGTGCGATTGTTAGGGTTGTGCGATTGTTAGGGTTGTGCGATTGTTAGGGTTGTGCGATTGTTAGGGTTGTGCGATTGTTAGGGTTGTGCGATTGTTAGGTTGTGCGATTGTTAGGGTTGTGCGATTGTTAGGGTTGTGCGATTGTAGGGTTGTGCGATTGTTAGGGTTGTGCGATTGTTAGGGTTGTGCGATTGTTAGGGTTGTGCGATTGTTAGGGTTGTGCGATTGTTAGGGTTGTGCGATTGTTAGGGTTGTGCGATTGTTAGGGTTGTGCGATTGTTAGGGTTGTGCGATTGTTAGGGTTGTGCGATTGTTAGGGTTGTGCGATTGTTAGGGTTGTGCGATTGTTAGGGTTGTGCGATTGTTAGGGTTGTGCGATTGTTAGGGTTGTGCGATTGTTAGGGTTGTGCGATTGTTAGGGTTGTGCGATTGTTAGGGTTGTGCGATTGTTAGGGTTGTGCGATTGTTAGGGTTGTGCGATTGTTAGGGTTGTGCGATTGTTAGGGTTGTGCGATTGTTAGGGTTGTGCGATTGTTAGGGTTGTGCGATTGTTAGGGTTGTGCGATTGTTAGGGTTGTGCGATTGTTAGGGTTGTGCGATTGTTAGGGTTGTGCGATTGTTAGGGTTGTGCGATTGTTAGGGTTGTGCGATTGTTAGGGTTGTGCGATTGTTAGGGTTGTGCGATTGTTAGGGTTGTGCGATTGTTAGGGTTGTGCGATTGTTAGGGTTGTGCGATTGTTAGGGTTGTGCGATTGTTAGGGTTGTGCGATTGTTAGGGTTGTGCGATTGTTAGGGTTGTGCGATTGTTAGGGTTGTGCGATTGTTAGGGTTGTGCGATTGTTAGGGTTGTGCGATTGTTAGGGTTGTGCGATTGTTAGGGTTGTGCGATTGTTAGGGTTGTGCGATTGTTAGGGTTGTGCGATTGTTAGGGTTGTGCGATTGTTAGGGTTGTGCGATTGTTAGGGTTGTGCGATTGTTAGGGTTGTGCGATTGTTAGGGTTGTGCGATTGTTAGGGTTGTGCGATTGTTAGGGTTGTGCGATTGTTAGGGTTGTGCGATTGTTAGGGTTGTGCGATTGTTAGGGTTGTGCGATTGTTAGGGTTGTGCGATTGTTAGGGTTGTGCGATTGTTAGGGTTGTGCGATTGTTAGGGTTGTGCGATTGTTAGGGTTGTGCGATTGTTAGGGTTGTGCGATTGTTAGGGTTGTGCGATTGTTAGGGTTGTGCGATTGTTAGGGTTGTGCGATTGTTAGGGTTGTGCGATTGTTAGGGTTGTGCGATTGTTAGGGTTGTGCGATTGTTAGGGTTGTGCGATTGTTAGGGTTGTGCGATTGTTAGGGTTGTGCGATTGTTAGGGTTGTGCGATTGTTAGGGTTGTGCGATTGTTAGGGTTGTGCGATTGTTAGGGTTGTGCGATTGTTAGGGTTGTGCGATTGTTAGGGTTGTGCGATTGTTAGGGTTGTGCGATTGTTAGGGTTGTGCGATTGTTAGGGTTGTGCGATTGTTAGGGTTGTGCGATTGTTAGGGTTGTGCGATTGTTAGGGTTGTGCGATTGTTAGGGTTGTGCGATTGTTAGGGTTGTGCGATTGTTAGGGTTGTGCGATTGTTAGGGTTGTGCGATTGTTAGGGTTGTGCGATTGTTAGGGTTGTGCGATTGTTAGGGTTGTGCGATTGTTAGGGTTGTGCGATTGTTAGGGTTGTGCGATTGTTAGGGTTGTGCGATTGTTAGGGTTGTGCGATTGTTAGGGTTGTGCGATTGTTAGGGTTGTGCGATTGTTAGGGTTGTGCGATTGTTAGGGTTGTGCGATTGTTAGGGTTGTGCGATTGTTAGGGTTGTGCGATTGTTAGGGTTGTGCGATTGTTAGGGTTGTGCGATTGTTAGGGTTGTGCGATTGTTAGGGTTGTGCGATTGTTAGGGTTGTGCGATTGTTAGGGTTGTGCGATTGTTAGGGTTGTGCGATTGTTAGGGTTGTGCGATTGTTAGGGTTGTGCGATTGTTAGGGTTGTGCGATTGTTAGGGTTGTGCGATTGTTAGGGTTGTGCGATTGTTAGGGTTGTGCGATTGTTAGGGTTGTGCGATTGTTAGGGTTGTGCGATTGTTAGGGTTGTGCGATTGTTAGGGTTGTGCGATTGTTAGGGTTGTGCGATTGTTAGGGTTGTGCGATTGTTAGGGTTGTGCGATTGTTAGGGTTGTGCGATTGTTAGGGTTGTGCGATTGTTAGGGTTGTGCGATTGTTAGGGTTGTGCGATTGTTAGGGTTGTGCGATTGTTAGGGTTGTGCGATTGTTAGGGTTGTGCGATTGTTAGGGTTGTGCGATTGTTAGGGTTGTGCGATTGTTAGGGTTGTGCGATTGTTAGGGTTGTGCGATTGTTAGGGTTGTGCGATTGTTAGGGTTGTGCGATTGTTAGGGTTGTGCGATTGTTAGGGTTGTGCGATTGTTAGGGTTGTGCGATTGTTAGGGTTGTGCGATTGTTAGGGTTGTGCGATTGTTAGGGTTGTGCGATTGTTAGGGTTGTGCGATTGTTAGGGTTGTGCGATTGTTAGGGTTGTGCGATTGTTAGGGTTGTGCGATTGTTAGGGTTGTGCGATTGTTAGGGTTGTGCGATTGTTAGGGTTGTGCGATTGTTAGGGTTGTGCGATTGTTAGGGTTGTGCGATTGTTAGGGTTGTGCGATTGTTAGGGTTGTGCGATTGTTAGGGTTGTGCGATTGTTAGGGTTGTGCGATTGTTAGGGTTGTGCGATTGTTAGGGTTGTGCGATTGTTAGGGTTGTGCGATTGTTAGGGTTGTGCGATTGTTAGGGTTGTGCGATTGTTAGGGTTGTGCGATTGTTAGGGTTGTGCGATTGTTAGGGTTGTGCGATTGTTAGGGTTGTGCGATTGTTAGGGTTGTGCGATTGTTAGGGTTGTGCGATTGTTAGGGTTGTGCGATTGTTAGGGTTGTGCGATTGTTAGGGTTGTGCGATTGTTAGGGTTGTGCGATTGTTAGGGTTGTGCGATTGTTAGGGTTGTGCGATTGTTAGGGTTGTGCGATTGTTAGGGTTGTGCGATTGTTAGGGTTGTGCGATTGTTAGGGTTGTGCGATTGTTAGGGTTGTGCGATTGTTAGGGTTGTGCGATTGTTAGGGTTGTGCGATTGTTAGGGTTGTGCGATTGTTAGGGTTGTGCGATTGTTAGGGTTGTGCGATTGTTAGGGTTGTGCGATTGTTAGGGTTGTGCGATTGTTAGGGTTGTGCGATTGTTAGGGTTGTGCGATTGTTAGGGTTGTGCGATTGTTAGGGTTGTGCGATTGTTAGGGTTGTGCGATTGTTAGGGTTGTGCGATTGTTAGGGTTGTGCGATTGTTAGGGTTGTGCGATTGTTAGGGTTGTGCGATTGTTAGGGTTGTGCGATTGTTAGGGTTGTGCGATTGTTAGGGTTGTGCGATTGTTAGGGTTGTGCGATTGTTAGGGTTGTGCGATTGTTAGGGTTGTGCGATTGTTAGGGTTGTGCGATTGTTAGGGTTGTGCGATTGTTAGGGTTGTGCGATTGTTAGGGTTGTGCGATTGTTAGGGTTGTGCGATTGTTAGGGTTGTGCGATTGTTAGGGTTGTGCGATTGTTAGGGTTGTGCGATTGTTAGGGTTGTGCGATTGTTAGGGTTGTGCGATTGTTAGGGTTGTGCGATTGTTAGGGTTGTGCGATTGTTAGGGTTGTGCGATTGTTAGGGTTGTGCGATTGTTAGGGTTGTGCGATTGTTAGGGTTGTGCGATTGTTAGGGTTGTGCGATTGTTAGGGTTGTGCGATTGTTAGGGTTGTGCGATTGTTAGGGTTGTGCGATTGTTAGGGTTGTGCGATTGTTAGGGTTGTGCGATTGTTAGGGTTGTGCGATTGTTAGGGTTGTGCGATTGTTAGGGTTGTGCGATTGTTAGGGTTGTGCGATTGTTAGGGTTGTGCGATTGTTAGGGTTGTGCGATTGTTAGGGTTGTGCGATTGTTAGGGTTGTGCGATTGTTAGGGTTGTGCGATTGTTAGGGTTGTGCGATTGTTAGGGTTGTGCGATTGTTAGGGTTGTGCGATTGTTAGGGTTGTGCGATTGTTAGGGTTGTGCGATTGTTAGGGTTGTGCGATTGTTAGGGTTGTGCGATTGTTAGGGTTGTGCGATTGTTAGGGTTGTGCGATTGTTAGGGTTGTGCGATTGTTAGGGTTGTGCGATTGTTAGGGTTGTGCGATTGTTAGGGTTGTGCGATTGTTAGGGTTGTGCGATTGTTAGGGTTGTGCGATTGTTAGGGTTGTGCGATTGTTAGGGTTGTGCGATTGTTAGGGTTGTGCGATTGTTAGGGTTGTGCGATTGTTAGGGTTGTGCGATTGTTAGGGTTGTGCGATTGTTAGGGTTGTGCGATTGTTAGGGTTGTGCGATTGTTAGGGTTGTGCGATTGTTAGGGTTGTGCGATTGTTAGGGTTGTGCGATTGTTAGGGTTGTGCGATTGTTAGGGTTGTGCGATTGTTAGGGTTGTGCGATTGTTAGGGTTGTGCGATTGTTAGGGTTGTGCGATTGTTAGGGTTGTGCGATTGTTAGGGTTGTGCGATTGTTAGGGTTGTGCGATTGTTAGGGTTGTGCGATTGTTAGGGTTGTGCGATTGTTAGGGTTGTGCGATTGTTAGGGTTGTGCGATTGTTAGGGTTGTGCGATTGTTAGGGTTGTGCGATTGTTAGGGTTGTGCGATTGTTAGGGTTGTGCGATTGTTAGGGTTGTGCGATTGTTAGGGTTGTGCGATTGTTAGGGTTGTGCGATTGTTAGGGTTGTGCGATTGTTAGGGTTGTGCGATTGTTAGGGTTGTGCGATTGTTAGGGTTGTGCGATTGTTAGGGTTGTGCGATTGTTAGGGTTGTGCGATTGTTAGGGTTGTGCGATTGTTAGGGTTGTGCGATTGTTAGGGTTGTGCGATTGTTAGGGTTGTGCGATTGTTAGGGTTGTGCGATTGTTAGGGTTGTGCGATTGTTAGGGTTGTGCGATTGTTAGGGTTGTGCGATTGTTAGGGTTGTGCGATTGTTAGGGTTGTGCGATTGTTAGGGTTGTGCGATTGTTAGGGTTGTGCGATTGTTAGGGTTGTGCGATTGTTAGGGTTGTGCGATTGTTAGGGTTGTGCGATTGTTAGGGTTGTGCGATTGTTAGGGTTGTGCGATTGTTAGGGTTGTGCGATTGTTAGGGTTGTGCGATTGTTAGGGTTGTGCGATTGTTAGGGTTGTGCGATTGTTAGGGTTGTGCGATTGTTAGGGTTGTGCGATTGTTAGGGTTGTGCGATTGTTAGGGTTGTGCGATTGTTAGGGTTGTGCGATTGTTAGGGTTGTGCGATTGTTAGGGTTGTGCGATTGTTAGGGTTGTGCGATTGTTAGGGTTGTGCGATTGTTAGGGTTGTGCGATTGTTAGGGTTGTGCGATTGTTAGGGTTGTGCGATTGTTAGGGTTGTGCGATTGTTAGGGTTGTGCGATTGTTAGGGTTGTGCGATTGTTAGGGTTGTGCGATTGTTAGGGTTGTGCGATTGTTAGGGTTGTGCGATTGTTAGGGTTGTGCGATTGTTAGGGTTGTGCGATTGTTAGGGTTGTGCGATTGTTAGGGTTGTGCGATTGTTAGGGTTGTGCGATTGTTAGGGTTGTGCGATTGTTAGGGTTGTGCGATTGTTAGGGTTGTGCGATTGTTAGGGTTGTGCGATTGTTAGGGTTGTGCGATTGTTAGGGTTGTGCGATTGTTAGGGTTGTGCGATTGTTAGGGTTGTGCGATTGTTAGGGTTGTGCGATTGTTAGGGTTGTGCGATTGTTAGGGTTGTGCGATTGTTAGGGTTGTGCGATTGTTAGGGTTGTGCGATTGTTAGGGTTGTGCGATTGTTAGGGTTGTGCGATTGTTAGGGTTGTGCGATTGTTAGGGTTGTGCGATTGTTAGGGTTGTGCGATTGTTAGGGTTGTGCGATTGTTAGGGTTGTGCGATTGTTAGGGTTGTGCGATTGTTAGGGTTGTGCGATTGTTAGGGTTGTGCGATTGTTAGGGTTGTGCGATTGTTAGGGTTGTGCGATTGTTAGGGTTGTGCGATTGTTAGGGTTGTGCGATTGTTAGGGTTGTGCGATTGTTAGGGTTGTGCGATTGTTAGGGTTGTGCGATTGTTAGGGTTGTGCGATTGTTAGGGTTGTGCGATTGTTAGGGTTGTGCGATTGTTAGGGTTGTGCGATTGTTAGGGTTGTGCGATTGTTAGGGTTGTGCGATTGTTAGGGTTGTGCGATTGTTAGGGTTGTGCGATTGTTAGGGTTGTGCGATTGTTAGGGTTGTGCGATTGTTAGGGTTGTGCGATTGTTAGGGTTGTGCGATTGTTAGGGTTGTGCGATTGTTAGGGTTGTGCGATTGTTAGGGTTGTGCGATTGTTAGGGTTGTGCGATTGTTAGGGTTGTGCGATTGTTAGGGTTGTGCGATTGTTAGGGTTGTGCGATTGTTAGGGTTGTGCGATTGTTAGGGTTGTGCGATTGTTAGGGTTGTGCGATTGTTAGGGTTGTGCGATTGTTAGGGTTGTGCGATTGTTAGGGTTGTGCGATTGTTAGGGTTGTGCGATTGTTAGGGTTGTGCGATTGTTAGGGTTGTGCGATTGTTAGGGTTGTGCGATTGTTAGGGTTGTGCGATTGTTAGGGTTGTGCGATTGTTAGGGTTGTGCGATTGTTAGGGTTGTGCGATTGTTAGGGTTGTGCGATTGTTAGGGTTGTGCGATTGTTAGGGTTGTGCGATTGTTAGGGTTGTGCGATTGTTAGGGTTGTGCGATTGTTAGGGTTGTGCGATTGTTAGGGTTGTGCGATTGTTAGGGTTGTGCGATTGTTAGGGTTGTGCGATTGTTAGGGTTGTGCGATTGTTAGGGTTGTGCGATTGTTAGGGTTGTGCGATTGTTAGGGTTGTGCGATTGTTAGGGTTGTGCGATTGTTAGGGTTGTGCGATTGTTAGGGTTGTGCGATTGTTAGGGTTGTGCGATTGTTAGGGTTGTGCGATTGTTAGGGTTGTGCGATTGTTAGGGTTGTGCGATTGTTAGGGTTGTGCGATTGTTAGGGTTGTGCGATTGTTAGGGTTGTGCGATTGTTAGGGTTGTGCGATTGTTAGGGTTGTGCGATTGTTAGGGTTGTGCGATTGTTAGGGTTGTGCGATTGTTAGGGTTGTGCGATTGTTAGGGTTGTGCGATTGTTAGGGTTGTGCGATTGTTAGGGTTGTGCGATTGTTAGGGTTGTGCGATTGTTAGGGTTGTGCGATTGTTAGGGTTGTGCGATTGTTAGGGTTGTGCGATTGTTAGGGTTGTGCGATTGTTAGGGTTGTGCGATTGTTAGGGTTGTGCGATTGTTAGGGTTGTGCGATTGTTAGGGTTGTGCGATTGTTAGGGTTGTGCGATTGTTAGGGTTGTGCGATTGTTAGGGTTGTGCGATTGTTAGGGTTGTGCGATTGTTAGGGTTGTGCGATTGTTAGGGTTGTGCGATTGTTAGGGTTGTGCGATTGTTAGGGTTGTGCGATTGTTAGGGTTGTGCGATTGTTAGGGTTGTGCGATTGTTAGGGTTGTGCGATTGTTAGGGTTGTGCGATTGTTAGGGTTGTGCGATTGTTAGGGTTGTGCGATTGTTAGGGTTGTGCGATTGTTAGGGTTGTGCGATTGTTAGGGTTGTGCGATTGTTAGGGTTGTGCGATTGTTAGGGTTGTGCGATTGTTAGGGTTGTGCGATTGTTAGGGTTGTGCGATTGTTAGGGTTGTGCGATTGTTAGGGTTGTGCGATTGTTAGGGTTGTGCGATTGTTAGGGTTGTGCGATTGTTAGGGTTGTGCGATTGTTAGGGTTGTGCGATTGTTAGGGTTGTGCGATTGTTAGGGTTGTGCGATTGTTAGGGTTGTGCGATTGTTAGGGTTGTGCGATTGTTAGGGTTGTG
>NW_027666119.1:0-4000 GCF_963924005.1 Protomyctophum bolini
TGTCCACATGTCTTCTTCTCTCCCTGGTTCCATAAGGATATGTCCACATGTCTCCTCTCTCTGGTTCCATAAGGATATGTCCACATGTCTTCTTCTCCCTGGTTCCATAAGGATATGTCCACATGTCTTCTCTCTCTGGTTCCATAAGGATATGTCCACATGTCTCTTCTCTCCTGGTTCCATAAGGATATGTCCACATGTCTTCTTCTCCCTGGTTCCATAAGGATATGTCCACATGTCTTCTCTCTCTGGTTCCATAAGGATATGTCCACATGTCTCCTCTCTCTGGTTCCATAAGGATATGTCCACATATGTCTTCTTCTCCCTGGTTCCATAAGGATATGTCCACATGTCTTCTCACTCTGGTTCCATAAGGATATGTCCACATGTCTTCTCTCTCTCTGGTTCCATAAGGATATGTCCACATGTCTTCTCTCTCTGGTTCCATAAGGATATGTCCACATGTCCTTCCTCTCTCCTGGTTCCATAAGGATATGTCCACATGTCTTCTTCTCCCTGGTTCCATAAGGATATGTCCACATGTCTTCTTCTCCCTGGTTCCATAAGGATATGTCCACATGTCTTCTTCTCTCTCTGGTTCCATAAGGATATGTCTACATGTCTTCTTCTCTCCCTGGTTCCATAAGGATATGTCCACATGTCTTCTTCTCCTGGTTCCATAAGGATATGTCCACATGTCTTCTCTCTCTGGTTCCATAAGGATATGTCCACATGTCTTTCTTCTGTCTGGTTCCATAAGGATATGTCCACATGTCTTCTCCCTGGTTCCATAAGGATATGTCCACATGTCTTCTCTCCCTGGTTCCATAAGGATATGTCCACATGTCTTCTCTCTCTGGTTCCATAAGGATATGTCTACATGTCTTCTTCTCCCTGGTTCCATAAGGATATGTCCACATGTCTTCTTCTCCCTGGTTCCATAAGGATATGTCCACATGTCTTCTTCTCCCTGGTTCCATAAGGATATGTCCACATGTCTTCTCTCTCTGGTTCCATAAGGATATGTCCACATGTCTTCTTCTCTCTCTGGTTCCATAAGGATATGTCCACATGTCTTCTTCTCTCTGGTTCCATAAGGATATGTCCACATGTCTTCTCCCTGGTTCCATAAGGATATGTCCACATGTCTTCTTCTCTCCCTGGTTCCATAAGGATATGTCCACATGTCTTCTTCTCCCTGGTTCCATAAGGATATGTCCACATGTCTTCTTCTCTCTCTGGTTCCATAAGGATATGTCCACATGTCTTCTCTCTGGTTCCATAAGGATATGTCCACATGTCTTCTCCCTGGTTCCATAAGGATATGGTCCACATGTCTTCTCCCTGGTTCCATAAGGATATGTCCACATGTCTTCTTCTCTCTGGTTCCATAAGGATATGTCCACATGTCTTCTCTCTCTGGTTCCATAAGGATATGTCCACATGTCTTCTTCTCTCCCTGGTTCCATAAGGATATGTCCACATGTCTTCTTCTCTCCCTGGTTCCATAAGGATATGTCCACATGTCTTCTTCTCTCCCTGGTTCCATAAGGATATGTCCACATGTCTTCTCTCTCTGGTTCCATAAGGATATGTCCACATGTCTTCTTCTCTCCTGGTTCCATAAGGATATGTCCACATGTCTTCTTCTCTCTCTGGTTCCATAAGGATATGTCCACATGTGTTCTCTCTCTGGTTCCATAAGGATATGTCCACATGTCTTCTCTCTCTGGTTCCATAAGGATATGTCCACATGTCTTTCTCTCTCTGGTTCCATAAGGAATATGTCCACATGGTCTTCTTTCTCTCTCTGGTTCCATAAGGATATGTCCACATGTCTTCTTCTCTCTCTGGTTCCATAAGGATATGTCCACATGTCTTCTTCTCCCTCTGGTTCCATAAGGATATGTCCACATGTCTTCTCTCTCTGGTTCCATAAGGATATGTCCACATGTCTTCTTCTCCCTCTGGTTCCATAAGGATATGTCCACATGTCTTCTTCTCCTCTGGTTCCATAAGGATATGTCCACATGTCTCCTCTCTCTGGTTCCATAAGGATATGTCCACATGTCTTCTCTCTCTGGTTCCATAAGGATATGTCCCACATGTCTTCTCTCTCTGGTTCCATAAGGATATGTCCACATGTCTTCTCTCTCTGGTTCCATAAGGATATGTCCACATGTCTTCTCTCTCTGGTTCCATAAGGATATGTCCACATGTCTTCTTCTCTCCCTGGTTCTGTCTGTCTATGAGTAGCTGTCTGCCTTCCTGCCTGTCCAATTGTCCATGAGTAGCTGTCTGTCTGTCTATGAGTAGCTGTCTGCCTTCCTGCCTGTCCAATTGTCCATGAGTAGCTGTCTGCCTGCCTGTCCAATTCTCCATGAGTAGCTGTCTGTCTGCCTGTCTATGAGTAGCTGTCTGACTGCCTGCCTGTCCAATTCTCCATGAGTAGCTGTCTGTCTGTTCTGCCTGTCTTATGAGTAGCTGTCTGCCTGCCTGCCAGCCAGCAAGTTGGTTAACAGAAAATAAATTGTTATGGCTGAGTAAAATAAAATACAATAAACACAATTTGCCTGAAAATAGATTACCCAGCTATGACCTTTTTCATGAAAAAAAATGAGTAGTGATATGGCTGACTGAGTAAAATAAAACAATCTACCTGAAAATAGATAGCTATAAGTGAAGATCAATTTCCGCAATTACCATTTCCGCAATTTCCGCAATTTCCATTTCCGCAATTTCCATTTCCGCAATTTCCATTTCCACCATTTCCGCAATTACAATTTCCGCAATTTCCATTTCCAACTATTAATGGCAGCTGGGTTTCATCATTCAAATAAAATAGAATTCTGTCCGTTTAGCTATAAAATTATGTCAGGGAGGGAATAGGGATACGCAGTATCTCTTTCATTTGCATTGCATCCCCCCCCCCCCCCAAGCTTTTATTTTCGTTCGAGTAATAGTACAACTCTAATAGTAATACTTATAATAATGTAATTAAAGATAACTTCATTCAGATTTATTTATTTTTATTTCATTTTCCAGATTAGTTTTTTCTTCTTTTTTTTAGATTTTCATTGGTGGGCCAGTCATAATGGTCCCGCGGGCCTGATGTGGCCCGCGGGCCTGAGGTTGAGTATCACTGCTAATGAGTGAATGAGTGAATGACCCTTGAATGTCAAGTGCATCGTCATCACATGTTCCTCTTGTATTTAAAGCTTAAATACATGACCTATTGTTTATAGATCTTGTTGTGGTCATTATGCCTTGCCTATATCATTGCTTGTTGTACCACAGAATGAAATACACAATGAGTGGACATTTGAAAAATGGAAGAACGACTGACACATAGTAAACATAGCTTTTTCAGAAAACCGTCAGGATGTAGAAGACATTTTTTTTAGAATCTGATCTCAGGGCAAATGAAACATGTGAGCCCAGGCTCCAGGCTGCAGGCTCCAGGCTGCAGGCTGCAGGCTGCAGGCTGCAGGCTCCAGGCTGCAGGCTCCAGGCTGCAGGCTCTCTCCTCCATGCTTTAGTAAATGAACCCCAGCAGCTGTGCTCCAGGGCTCCTTTAGGAGGTTCTACCGGGTTGGGGTTCCCTGCTGTTCATCGCACTGAGAAAAAGTGTGTCCAAAAAGCTGCCATTGTCTCGGGCCTCACCCCCCCCCCACCCCCCCACCCCTCCTCGGACCGCACTCGCCTTTTTAAATGCGAAGTTTATAGGCGCAGCTCGCCCCTCTCTCTCTCTCTCTCTCTCTCTCTCTCTCTCAGCGCACAGCTAGCCCCTCTCTTTCTCTCTCTCTCTCTCTCAGCGCACAGCTCGCCCCTCTCTCTCTCTCTCAGCGCACAGCTAGCCCCTCTCTCTCTCTCTCTCTCTCTCTCAGCGTGCAGCTCGCCCCTCTCTCTCTCTCTCACTCTCTCTCTCTCTCAGCGTGCAGCTCGCCCCTCTCTCTCTCTCTCTCAGCGTGCAGCTCGCCCCTCTCTCTCTCTCCCCCTC